>NC_053451.1:93794014-93871962 GCF_015227805.2 Hirundo rustica
ACCACAAACCTCATTTTGTTACACGCTGTATTTGTCAAGCCTACAGTAATATCTCATTTCAGCATTTACAGGAATGACTGTAATAGAGTGCATTATTCACTGTTGTAGTCAATACTCTTTCTTAGGAAATAAAAAAAGCCATTCATTCCTAAATGCAAACCTGATGAAATAACTTTAAATAGTTCAGTATGTCAATGAAGAATTCACTGTTCCTTTCATTGGTGTCATTGATTCTGCTTATTCCTTGAATGCTTCTATTCATTTGGGGGGGGAGAGAGAGAGAGAGAAACCATTTTTGAGTCCATTCTTTTGTTGCATGTCTGAATCTTGAACTGAAGATTAAAATGTCTCCATTCTCTGCTAAACACTGTGACAGAAGAATGTCACAGGCAAAGTTATGGCTACTAACTGGGAAATTACAGCATAAAGTACAATATGGGCACACAATTTTTTTAAAAGCTAAGGGGTTCTTTTGACCATTTAGACCAGGGAAATAAAATACCTCTGCCAATCGTAGCACTAACTAACCCCCATATTCTCTTTCATATATATAAAACAAAGAAAGCAAATCGTTCTAGTGGTAATGTAAAAATACTTGGCATCCATGAGGTTCAAAACAAAGTGCAAAACCAATCTTCTTCAATATGGGTTTTCCCCCCAAAAATCTTCCAGCCCAAAGTCGTTACACTGGCAGGAAAAATTAGTAGGGAAAAGGAGACTAAAAGCCAGGGACAAAACCACAGTGTCCTGATGAAAAACCAAACAGTATTAAAAGACACTGAAAGACAAAAATCAACAAATTTGCTAAAGATCTTGAAAGACTGCACCACTATTGCATTTTCTCAAAGACTACTTCCATTCTGTGCTATAAACAGCTGTCTGAAAAGCTTGAAATAAAACTAGTTTCATGTTGGACACACTTCATTATTTTCCTTGTTTGGGAATTTTTCTGGTTTGAGATTCTGGGATTTTTCTTTGAGGATTTTCTTTGCCATATGGAGAACATGGGATTAAAGGAAAAAAACTTAAGGGCAGGGGGAGGTAATAACAAGAAAGCTTAGAAACTAGAATTAGTAACACAACAATTAGAGAAAAAGGAAATTTAAGGCCACTGTAAATGAAGCTATGCTACAAAACCTGTGCAGAGCACCAAATGCAATTGCACATTGTTTTATTCTAGCAGTTCACAGTGTTATACAATACTTGAGATATATACAGTTTCAACAGTCCCCAGAACACATTAAATCTATTACCCTTTCTTTTTAACAAGTACCGTTTTCACTGCATATAACTTTTTTTTTTTTAGCTTTGAATCTATCTTTTAAAGAATAACCTTGCTTACATAGTACTAAAACAATTTCTGTGATATCCTGCATTCTTCCAGGTTGACTTACCTACCTTACTGAGAAGTTATGAGGATTAAACTCTTGGACTGTGCATTGAAGTGACAAGTAGTCATTACTGCAACTCAGTATTTTGGCACCAGAAACCCCTCACATTCTTCATATCCACATCTTGTCCACATGATCTAATAATCACCTTTCTTCCCCTTCCTGCTTTCTGCGCATTCTGGCTGCTGCAGGACCCCATGAGACCTCGAAGACCTTGTTTCCACAACTCCACCACAACATTTGCACAGATGTGACCGAGTACCAAAGGAGCAGCACTGAAGTGACTGCCTTTGCAGTCTGTAACACTGATGAATGGCAGGCACAGACAACTGAGCTCATACAGCACCAGCTCTCTCAATCACATGGCATACAAAATTCAAGCATGGTTAACAATTTTATCGCACAAAACCTCAGCCTTCTCCCTAAGGTCAGAACTACCACTCAAAAATGGATTTTAAATTACCTACGTTGTCAGGACACAAATCCCTCTGGGGCCCATCCACACAGGCCCAGGGGTGTCCAGAAATGTGAGGGCTGAATTAAAACCTTCAGAGAAACTAAAATACCTAAATCCACGAAGACATGAGGTAGAAATGCAAGTTTAGTTTTAAATAAGTAGAGAATTTTTAAGTGCCTTCAGCAAATAAGAGACTGAATTAATTCGTAAGAAAAGGACCTAAGACCTAGTTTAAAGTTCAGTAGCTTTACCTTTTACTAAGTTAACTAAACTCTAGACATAATGAAAACAATGTGGCCTTGCCAGCACTCCTAGATAGAACAAGACAGAGTTGTATATGTAGAATTTGTGTAAGAAATTACAATTACTTTTGCACATCAATCTTAGCTTAGGATAGGTCCAGCAAGGCAATAGTAGACTCGTGTTTGTACCAGATTGGTTAAAAATAGAATAAAATGCACTGCTTTGAGAATGCTAGCACGCTCATGGAACACAGATTGTGGGCACTGTCACTGCTGCTAAGACACAACTGCTTCTGTTTGGGACACGGGCACTTTATGCATACTGGCACGAACTGTAACACCTTTGCCTTCCTGAGCCTGATGAAGCCATGCAACAAAGGACTTTACTTTTACAACTCCCCAGCTTCTGGTCTTCAACGAAGCTGCGCCAAAATCTTGGCGTCAGTACGTGAAGATGATCACCTTCCAAGCTGGTGGGAGAAAAGGCAGAGTCCAGAGATACACTTGGGCGTGATCCTGTAGCACATTCACATTTTATCACAGTACTATGGCACTTAAACAAAACATCACCTAGTTGAGCAAAATCATGATCAGTATGTGATTGTCCTGGATCACGAGAATTTGCATGAGGAACTCCTTAAAACAGGCCCTTGAGGGGGAGGCAGTGTAAAGCACTTCACAAGTATACTATATCTTGAGGGTCCTCAAAAACTTCTTAGAACTTCAGTAGACAACTTGATCCAATTTTAAAAGCCTGGCCTCAAAAGGAGTGTTTATTTTCTACTACTTCTCAAACACTTAGAAGGAAACAAGGTCATCCAAATACTCATAACTGTGGAGAAATTTGCCCATTTCTTCACCTACTTTTAGAACAGCTACCTAAACTAAAGCAACTGTAAATGATTTTATTCTGGATACAAAGTTATAAACTCTCAAGGGATCTGAAATAAAAATAAAACTCAAGAGTAAGGACTGCTCTGTCTTCAGGGAATAATGTGCAACAATACACCCACTTCAGTAATAGGCTACTAAATTACATCTACATGAAAAATGCTTCATCACAAGTCTGGTTCATAATACACATTACTACAGACATGTACCATTTTATGGAGGGCAAAACCTCAGCATTCTCTACTAACCTGAACTCCTGAGCCAAGCCAAATACATACATAACAAATGTCTGTCTTGTCAGCAACACGTAGTGCAAGGAGCAATTAATTAAGCACACTGAGACTAGAAGGCATGTGATTTGTCTCAGGAACTCCAGACTGAGCCATGAATCCACAGAAATAAAGAACATGCTTACAAGGGGGTGAAGAGCAGAGGAGGGTAGTGAAAGCAGTCTCCTTCGTTACATTATGAACTTTTCCCTTAGCCTATCCCAGTCCTCCTCCCAGAAAGGGAGCCTCTCCTAACACTCTCTGAACTGCCCTTTGATTTTGTCCTCAGTCCAACAAAGGTATCCTCAGGTGCTGCCTGCCTCCCTGGGGTAAACAGCAATAAATAACCGTGAGGACTACAGAGTCTCAGCACATCCCTATGTGGGGACAGCCACAACTCAAAAATAATACATAGTCCCAGAGTACTCAAGCTTGCTAGCCAGGAGAGCCTTAAACACAGATTTAAACATTTACTCCTTCACTCAAGCTACATCCTTTCAGCTACCAGTTGCCAAAAGTGTTTTTTGGAGCTCTTCTGCTTTTTCCTCAACTTGTTATCAGTACAGACTGATGATGCCCATGTCTGCAGTTTAGGTATTAAGAACAAAAACTCAATTCACAAGGTCACTTCAGCGAAGGGATTTACTGTTTGTCTTATCTACACGTAAAACACCTAAAAACCATACCTATTTAATGATAATTGAAAGTATTTTGTAGATATATTGCCATCAGAAGCACATAACGTATTTCAATAAAATGTCAAAATGTCTAAATGTCAACATATCTGGTTTAAGTTTCAGACACAGCAGTACAGTCTTACTTCCCTGAAACAATGAGCATGCTACAGTACGGCCTCTTACTTTTTAAACCAGAAGAATAAAATGGTGAGTTAAAAAAAAAGTAGAGGTATTTGTGCCACACTGAAAAAAATGTGAAAACAAGGCAATTATACAATTCACTTCAAACAGACTTAAGAACAACACACTAGGGTCAGTGCCGTAGTTTACAACATATCTGTATACTATTATGAACTGGTCATTTTTATCCCCTACAATTTTCACATTTTCAACCCCTACAACAGTTATTAAGTAACTAGAGGTCAAAGCAGTTGGTATCTCATTACATCACATTAATTGTACCAAGAAAGTTGCACCTGAGCAAGATGAAAAATAAACTAATCCTAAGAGCAGGTATATGATGGTCGCTAGGGTTTGGGGGTATTTTTGTTTGTTTGTTTTTTTAATTAAACTAGTTTAAAAGTCAGCCACAGCTGAATTCCCCAAAGCATAGTAGCTTGAGCCTCCACAATTAGAAGTGGTTATCCAGGGCACAATTAAAAAAATTACACAAACCAAAGGTGATCTTTCAAAATTGTACGGTATAACTTAGGTGCCTGAACAAATTCAACATTTACATTCTCTTATTTTCACTTAAGTACACTTTCACCTCTCAAAGCTGCATCCACACACTATAATAACTTCAACAAAAAACCAAAAACACTATAAAGAGATACAGTAAAAACAAAAATAAATTATATCAATTCGCTATTTAGTCACTGGATATACCACAGCAAGATGATTACTTGCTGCAGTTAGAGGGCAGGGTGTGCCTGCAGGGGTACTTTCCATTGTGACCAGCAGTTGTGGGATGCAGTAGCCAGGGAACTGCAGCTCTCCCTTGACTGCAGAACTGCAGCTACTGACAGGTAGGAACAGAGCCAGATGGAGGAGCAGGAGGTTTCTTCATAGCTTTCAATTAGGGACTACAGACAAAACACCTCCATTCTTCCAGGTGCTATTCAAGCCACAACCACACAAGATGAAAAGAGAAGATGATACTTTATGATCCTTTTTAAAAACTGACACATAAAATGAAAACCCATTGACGCCTGCTTGGAAGAAAAGGGAAAGAAAGGTTGTGGTTTGGTTTTATACCAGCAGGGAGCAGTGCTTAACCAAAACAGTAAGATTTTTTTTTGCTTCCCATGTATCTACTCAATAAATAAATGATTCTCAACATGGTTACACTACGCTTAAAGAGGGAGTTGGGTATGTTTCTTACATGCATCTGCTAAACAGGTCTGAGTACCAGGTTAAGAATTCCTGGGAGTGTGCTAAAGGCTCACTCTGCCTGTACTGCCTTGCTGTGAAATTTACTCACCAGTGTAAGGGAGAGGTTTCTTAAGTTAACAACAGAGTTGATTTACAAGCATGAATACAAAGTAAGCTAATTAAACATTTTGAAATTATCTCTTATTCAACAAAAAGGACAAAAATATACTCAAGCAATTTAATACAGCAGAATTTCACTATCTCATAGATTGGAGAATATTGATGGCACATGTGGGGGATGGGAGAGAAAAAGGAAATTAACAACTAGCAAAACAAGTAAAATGAGCATATTACATAAATCCCAATCATTCACTTACTTTAGGCAATAATTTTTGCAGCATGTTTAAGAATCCACATACGTGAAATTCTATTAAACTAATAATAATCTTGTTTATATGAGAATATACCAATACCCCTATCTAGTTTTGGTACTTCCTGGCAAGACTGCCTATTTTTTGTGCAAATAAAGAGCATTTAGTTAAATGACATTCTACTGTATATAATAGCTCACATGGAAGAAGAAATGAGCACTCACCACATTGTAGTAACTTTTGTTAATTGCAGACGTATCAAAACCTTTAGGTGGACTCTTCAAGGTACCTGATTTGGGGGAGACTGGTTTTTCTGAAATATAAGATATTTTGGGGTCAATGGGGTGCAATTTCACAGCTCAACACTAGAGGTCAAACAAACTGCTTTAAAATATTTATTAAGCTACAGTGAAAATGGTGCTTCACTGAGAAACACACATAATAGTACTTTAAATTACTGGTAAAGAATCAATAGGTTCACAATGAATGAAACTCTAGCCTCATCGAAGGCAAGCAGAAAAACTCCTGTTCTTTTTCCTGGAACCAGAAAATCAGTTAATAAAACTGGCCTTTCCAAATTTATTTTTTAAAAACAAGATGTTGTCATAGACTGCAATTAAAAAAAACAAATAAGGAAAGAAAAATCAGTAACAGGCATTTCCAAACCATATATGCACTTAAAAACAAAAGTAGTATTAAGTTTTAATACCGATTTAATGAACTCTGTGAAAGCAACTGACCAATCAAAAGCTGAACACTCCAGAGGTGAGACATTACACTCAGTCTCAAAACACTACACTAGTGTAGTGACTTACCTTATGCCCAGAAAATCATCTTTCAAAACAATTATCTTTTGTTATTAGTGAAGTAGAGAACAAAAATGCTTATGCACCTGAGAATAGGGTTATTCATAACAATAAATCCTTCCTATAACCCATAGGGAATCTATCCCTCAGTAATGTATGGTCTTCCTAGAAAAACATTAATCTGCAAGATCAAAACAACAGTCCTGGGAGTTACCCAAGTGCTGGCCCACAACAGAGAGGCAGAGAAAACACACTCCTAAAGCCTTCCCTCCCACCACTACCACTCCTCTAAGTCAATCACAGAGGAGCAAAACATGAGGTGAGAGAAAATCAAAAGCTGCATGCTTCAGAAACAGCAAGAAAGATTTGCAGCATCTCTTTTCGATCTCTCGCACTTGACTGTGCACTCAACCAACTGAAAATGCTTGTGAGACTGTGTTTATCAGGACATTTTGGTGTTTAGATTTGTCCACTTGTGTGCTTCTTAAATAATCAGGCTTGTCTAATATGCAAATCTCAAATAAGCATTGGGGTAATTTGCATCCAAGCTATAAAAAAGCAAATTGTCACCTGAACTGCCCCAAGTAAAACCACAGAAGTATCACCGAGACATGCCTACTGAAGCTCTACCTTTATTTTAAAAGCAAGCTCCTGTTTCAAACACATTCTAATAAAGTTATATGAATAATTTAACTCTAGTTTACCTGATACCTCAGGCTAAGAATAAATTATGCAAGTCTCAAACACCTTTCCAGGAGAAGCCTAGTCAGCCGAGCTAAGGGTCAGCTACGGAAAATTCCCATGGACAGCAGAGTGACCAGGGAAGCACCATCATAAGCACAACACTCCCTGTGGTACCAGCCTCTCCTGAGCAATCTAGGGCTTCTTCAGGCTGCCAGCTGCTGCCCCATGGATGATGCCATCCCAAGCAAGCTGACTCCAGCTGCAGGTCACCCTTTCATCTCCAGTACCAGGACAGCCTGGCAGGCCAGTGGCTTTAGCTACCAGCCCATGAAGGGCAGCTCAGGCCCCAGGAGCACATAAATACAAGTATCTTTAAGGGCATTTGCTCTGTGTTGCACTGGAACTCACCTCAAAGAAGCTAATCTAAAAATAAAATAGAGTCTTAAAACTGCCAAACATGAGCAAAGAAAAAAAATATATATTCTCCTTACCAGATTCAGGGGTGACAGTAAAACTCTTTTGGTTAATATCCCCTGCCTACTCACCTCAGGACAGATCTAAGCTGACAGCACAAAAGCTATCAGACCCAGCAGTTATCCAGCTGGGAACACTGATACTCTCAGCCACCAGCCCTGCAATACATATGTGCTCTGCTAGACAGCCAAGTAATTCCAAATGGCAGGACTCCTCCCACCCCCTCAGAATGAAGCTGTAAACTCAAGCAGATTTGCCATCAAACACTCAGTGTGAAAGAATCTAAAATCATGTCATATGTATGGCTACTCATTCATATATTCATCTATAATGCTACTCTAGATGGGACAATTAAAATTCTTTTCTTTGTACTGAATTATAAAAATGATGTAATTCCCACAGACGCGGTAATTTGCTTTCATTCTCTGTGGAAGCTCTTGGACTTATCCTGCAATTTCTAGTGACTTTCAGGTTCACTAAATACCTTAAAGTTTATTAATCATGTGCCAAAAAGCATGAAAGGAGAAACCAGAATTATGTAAGGAAAAAGTAAACACTTGTCACTGAATTTATCATAATACAGATGGCTGACCATTGTTAAGCTGGCTGATCAGAGCTTTCTGGTTTTTTGTTATCTTAAAGGATGCAAAAATACCTCTCCTCCCTTAAGCTGCTGAAAAAAGTGAGAGATTTTTTTTGCTGAAACATATAGTCATTTATATTCCCAGCTGTTAAGCTGATTCAGTTATCCATCAGAGACACTCACATGTCCAAATTCAGATTTAGACAAGACAGAAAAAAAGAATCTCACATTCATATCGTTTTGCCTGAACAGTCATAATCAACATTTAGCTTTTAAAATATAAAGGCCATTTCTATTGCAGAAATGCAGAATCAGACACAGCAAATTAGTCCAGCTGTCTATGACGTCTGGTATTCTGCCTTCAAGCAGTGCCTTGCTTCATAAGGAGGAATAAGAAACAGTCTTGTTGCAATTAACTTATTGCACAATGCATTACACAGAAGAAAATCCCGATCTTGCACATAAGAAATCATTTTCTTTGTTTATGCTAAGTTAAGTGTCATTTTTTATCCTTGGTAATAGAACACTAGAGTATTTTGCAAACAGAGCATATTCCATTAAACATTTCGAGGTACCACCCCCATTCAGCACACTACCTCTTTATATATAAAGTCCACAGGTTTTTGAATCAGCAGCAAAACCCTAACACCTTGCCCACTCCACAGAGACTCTATTTCTCAAAGCCCTGGAAGAGAGTGACCTGAGCCAGACACCAGCTTTTCCCACACAGAAGATTTTTGCATCTCCCCACTCTTCTCCCAGCTACACTCCCTTATGTTAACACTGAAGGCACAATGAAAATGGCTCAGCATATGGTCAAATCCAAAGCTGGCAGGCATCTGCTCAAGTGCAGGAAGAGATGGTATCCTGCTGGTGACTGAAACCGAGAGCTGAGTTACCACTGTCCCTCTCTCTTGTGATCAAACATCGCATTCAACTGCCCTCAGCCACGCTTGATAATGCACTGTCTAGTGATGAACCAGATGGACTTCACTTAACAGATCATCTTTGGGTGAAGAATGGGGGTAGCAAAGGCTTTTTAACACTACTCTTCCACCAAATCATTTTCCTCAGTGGAAGCAATATTTAACAGAAGATGTCACAAACTCCCTAAAATGAAACGATCTTATTCTTTACATATGTTTATTTATTGGCTGTAAAAAGACAATTTGCCCAATCCTTCCCAATACTTTGTTTCCTTCTATTTTAACTTACATGCCTTCAAACTACTTGATATTCCCACATTCTCTCCTCTGTCATGTCTTCACTTTATACCATATTCATTTTCATGCAACACTACTTCGTGCAACTCCACAGAGTATTTATTCCCTTCAGAACATACTTGACCAAAGCTCTTTGTCCCTTCTGCTACAAGAACACCCCTGTGTGTTTCAGTGATTACTGTGGCATGGTGCATAATCTAGATAAAAAAAAATCCAACTGGGGCTATTTCATCCTATATTAGGGGAGGAAAGATGTGCCAACACGAGCACCAAAAGCTATGTGGTCCCCATCAGCAAAGCGCTACAAGCAAACTCCATCTTCCTAGACTAATCAGTTCAGGTCCAGCATCCGGAGGGCAGACCTAATCTTCTTCCCAGTTCTCAAGATGGTTCAGGCACTGCTGCAGTGCTCCACTCTGCAATACAGACACTACCAACACTTCTGCCCCAACAGTATTCCCTGCTCCCAACCTCTATTTTATTGATGTCTGTAGAATTACACTTGACAAGCGAACACAATACTCCTCCGAGTGTACGTGGTTGGGGAGAGAAAAACTAACATTCTTCATGGGGTTTTGTTATTTTTCCCTTTCCTTTTTTTTTTTTTAAAGCCAAAAGTGTAATTTCTCATTCCCTCACACACCACAAGATGGAAACAGCTGACACTCTACTCCTCCACTATATTCTGACCTTTTCCCCACACTGATTTCGGTTTTTAAACATCCAATCAAAAGAAACACTATCACTGTAATTTGCACTGGGCCTGATACTAACAACTGTCAAGAAAGCATAACAGAGCACAGGGCAGTAACAATACATTGATTTCTGCAGAGAATTTGTGACATATCAAATGTAGTTTTAACAAAGTTATATTCCCTCCTGTGTAATCTCATGTCATTTAAAGGGATCATGCTTGGATAAAACTCAGTAACTGATCATGTGATATTTTTTTAAAAATCTGATTAACATCCAACAGTAGCTAAGCAAGTGCATCCCATTCTGGCCAACCACTCCTCTTTTCATTGCAAGGAAACCCTCAAAACTAGGTCTCCAAATCTCTAACCACTGTGTGAGACAAAAGCAGCACTGTAAGAGACAAGACTCCACCTACACCTTCACCCCTTCCTGTTCCAATTTATGTAAGCTAAAACAACCTCAGAAAGGCCCCACTGTCAAGCATCTTAACAAGTTTACACATTATTTTTTACCCTCTGTCCCATGTAACAGTAGAGCAGGATAAAAAAAAGAAATCCTTTCACTTCAAAGTACTTCCTAACTAGTGACCAAAGAACATTTAAAAATGTAAGATGCTACAGGGTCTGAAAAGGGAAATGAAAACACAGCCACAGGGGGGAGGGAGAGACAAATGGACCATTTTTTTGAAGCTCACAGTGCAAGCATGTATCTGAATAGAAAATACTACCTTTTTTAAAATATATTTACATGTTTGAACGTAACTATCATAACTTTAAATATAACCTCTTTTTCCCCTTGGGTCAGGGAAAGGGACTGAATAAATACACACTCAAAAGCAAAACAAAAACAGTTTTCCATCTCAGCCAAATTTATTTTCCCCAAAATAGTCATTGTCCAGCCTAAGAAAATGAAATGCTGTGCTTTGCTCAATAATCTCAGTATGTGTCCTACAACCATTGGCAGCTCACCTCATACATACATTAGCACTGTGTGCTAGCTCTAATCACTAGGGCACAGCTAAATAAACAACCAGAGCACGACCACTGTGAGATACCTTATAATGTGATATGCTCTGCTGATGTAATTTATGTAATGCAGCTTTCTTCTCTTCTAAACTCTTCAAGAAATCAATGTGGGTAAAGGCAGTTCCATTGCCACGTATCTTTCTTCCATTCCTTGAATATATAACTTCAGAGCCTCTGTAAAAGCTAAGATTACATATCTACAGGTTTTTTACACAAGAGGATTTTAATTTAGAACAAAATCAATTTATCTAAACATCTAATGCCTATGAGATTTGTGAGAATTAAAAGAAAAACACGTGCATAAAAGTAACTTTGCTCATTTCTTCTTTTACTCAATTTGCAGAAGCCAGGTTGCAGCAGACTGAGGATATTTAATTTAGTGAAAACCAGGAGCTTATTTAGTCAAGTCCTGGGTGCTCTCCATATAATGCATCATCCTATGCAAAATTTCTAACTATTTACAGTATTTTCAGCTACATTTCAGAGAAAAAAGTGCCGTTCTGCCAATTGCCAGAACGTTTTACAGAGTATTCTGAAAACAGAGAGATGTCCAGGATGAATGTTTTTTTCAGAGACCTTAATCAAGAGCATGTATTTCAACAATCCTATCTGTTGTTTTTTTTTTTTTTTTAATTAATCTCTTGTAACACTGACAGAAAACATATTTTGTTTTGCTTGGTAATTTAAGCTAGCAAGGCTGCAAGTTCTCCTAACTACTTTTAAAATACATAAGGCAAAAAAGAGCACTTTTATATTTCAACCTTATGCTTAAGGCATGAAGGCACTTAAAATACTTCTGAATTAGGAAAATCCTGAAATAAGGTACATATCTAGTTACTAGGAAGTCTAGAAAAATGGACAGTGTAAGATTATGAACTCAAGAAATGCCAACCCTCCTAATGAAGATGAACTAAGAAGAGCAGGGACACAGGAAGGCAACAGAAATTGCATATAACCTAGATGAAGCTTCTCATGAACACTCACCTAGTTAAGTAACTTCAGAGCTTTGTGACAAACAGCATTACATCCTTGTTTGAACAAGGACAGCAGAACAAAGAAAGTGCAGCAGCAGGACACAGCAGCAATGCATTTGGATACAGAAGGGAGGAGAATTCCAGAAAAGCCATCCCTTTAAGATCTTCAACAATACCCATAAAGTAAAAGTTCTGCACCACCACAGTAAAACTCCGTTGAAAATAAAAATATTCAAGTTTCAATAAACAAGTTTCATGGAAACAACCAATAAAATAAAAAACGTTCAGCAAAATTACAACAATGAACTTCAAGTAAGAAGAATTCAGTAAACTTAAAAATACAGGTAAAGAAGAAGCCCCACTTTTAACAACATAAGCAGAAAAGGCTCACAAGAATGGCACGTCCTTTAAAAATTAGAGGCATGATAAAGAAAGAACAGAAAAAGTGGATGGAAACTGACATGGAGCAAATATCACAAATAGCTACACTGACCACCAACACACAAAAAGAAGCAAAAGTAAGCACAAGTCAGGTCACCATTAAAAATACAACTAACATGGTCATGAGGGTAGTAGCAACAAAGCATTCCACAGCATGCATACATACATGAAGGGGTAAAGCTAATCTGCAAATCCAGTTTACTAACACACTAAGAAACTGTCATGCTTCCTTCCACCAACCCCCTATCTGCCTCATAGAAAAGTCAGCTTCAGACAACTCAAACGTATACCTACAAATGCATAAAAGGTTAAAATCACTATTGATAAATTACACAGTACCTGTTGTGCTGATTTGATAGTAAGAGAACTAGCTATAGCCATATCTGAAACCAGAAAGGACAAGTGAAGTTCCATAAAGCACAGGAAAAAGCCAAACCCAGTAATTTTAAAATGGAGGAGGAAAACAGAGAAAGCTAGTGAGCTACAGCCCAGTCATTTTGACTCTGTAATACTCAATGAACTAAACTTCCTGAGAAGAGAAAGGCATGGGCACAAACAGAAGAAACTCCCAGAGAAGAAACTGAACACATGAGACAGCGGTTCAAGAACACAGGAAGTTTTGCAGAAGCCAGAAGGAATAAACTGTTAAGGCAGAGAGAATACACTATACAGTGGAGGGAAAAGGACTTAGGAGAAAATTCGTCAGAGGGCAAGAAGTAAAAGTAAAAGCCATGTCAGCCCCAGGGATCAGACAGGGCTACAAGGAGTCACAAGCATCAGACTGCACTTGGTACACTACATCTTGTCTCTTCCTCCTCAGAAGAGTTACTTCACCCAAGTGCAGCATTCTTAATAAAACGAGAACCACTTAATTCTGGTTACTGGCAACTTCTGGTTTCTGCATGTTCACTGTTAAAGCATTTCTGTTCTGGAGCTTAATTGCCTACCCACGTTCCAGAAGCTGGAAGAGGTCAAAACTGATGAAATTCAAACAAAATCTCAGCAGCAAGGATTTAAATGAATAACAATGAGACAAGAGGGTCATCATGGCTGATGCTACAACACTACAAACCAAAAACAGGCTTCAAGAAATGCTTCTCAGGATAAGCTGCATCTGAGAGATTCTCTAAAGAACATTAAAGCCAAGTCTTACATCGTGACTATGTCTGAGAGAAGTTGGTTGAAAAGGATAATGAAGCTGCAGATCTAAGACCAGCATTTTGCAGCAACAGACTGGAGATATTAAATCAAGGAAAAAAATAAGAGGATGCAACCAAAAGAAAAAAGGTATGTTTAAAAGGACTTTTTCTCCCACAACCTCACTGCAATCAGTCATCTGAAAAGCTGCCTCATAAAGGGGGGTGGGGGGGAAAAGCCTTGCCAAAGACTTTAGCATGGCCCCAGAAGATGCGTGTTTTCACTGGAGCTGTAACAAAGGAAACAGTGGTAAAGCCTTCCAGAGACCCTGGGTAATTTTACCCTACCAGGCTTATCCCTAATCTCTGAAAATAAGCCAAGACAAGGAAAGACATGGGGTAAAAAAAAGGAAATAAAGGAGACCAAGAAATTATGTCACCCACAGCAACATCCTAGTGGATTAAAAAGGAATGCTACTTCTGATATTCAGATGACATTTACAGAAGGCACTTTATATAGCTCAAAATAAACCTTCAGTGGAAGGGTAAAGCCAGTATGAAAAGCTGAATGCACATGAACAAGAAAGGAAAAGAAAAATCACAAAGATTATCTTTCAAAAGTAGATTTTGATAGAATTGGGTTTCTTTCCTGCAGTTGCTTACTTCTAAGTAATGAGATGTATTGAGTAAACTTTTGTTTGGTTTAGAGTTTTTTTCTTGTTCATTTTTTTGGTTGTTGTATCTCACTATCCCAACCCAAAGCACCGATTCAAAGTCTGTCAACATTTGAGTCAAAATCCCACATTCTAGGAATTCAGACCAAGGAAGTGAGAGCAGCTCAAACGTGACAGAAAAGCAAAGAGAATGAGGAGTTTTCTGCACACTTACTGCTAATTCAGAATCCACTCTATACAGTGAGCTGGGATGGGGAACTGCAAGTTCCTGAGCATTAATCACTGCTGTAAATGACATTCAGTAAATAAAATCCAGCTTAAACAAGAAGCATTACAAGTTTTAATGAATCAACCATCAACCTCTACAGAAAGCAAGAACTTCTGCTAATATGTTCTACTGTTCTGCCCTTCAAAACTCACCATTTGATTTAATTTCTCGTACGTAGTTACTTGGAAACCACCCTGTTTTTCCATTTAAAGTTCCTTCCCACCAGCCTCCTTCTTCCACTCTTGTAACATGAATAATATCGCCTTTCGAAAAAGAAAGTTCATCTTCATTTTTCTGTTGAAAATTAAATTTGGCTCTGACCACCAACTGATGGTTGCCGTTATCTGTCATGTCCTAGTAAGAGAAAACAAAGAATAAAAATCATCATTAGAGACTTAAACAATATTTCCATGAGCAAAACAGAAATGTCCATAAAATGGAAATAGCCTTTCCTCCACACATTTTTACTTAAAAGCCTTTATAAGGAGAGATTTGGCACTTCCAGTACTTCAGACATTTTTAATCTATAGGTTTACATCAGCCATGGGAGTAAGTATTTTACTTATTACCCCTTCAAATCACAAGGGGTTGACAGAGCTAAAATGAGATTTTTTTTTTTTTGTGAGAGCAATAATTAAACATATACATTTTCTATAACTAGCATAAATCAAAACTGCTTTTGACAACTACAAAGAAACAAAGGCTTTACATTAGAGAGTTTTTTCCTAAAATTCTCTGTGCTGCAAGGAAGGAGATACTGAGTTTGGTTTAATTTAATTTTGGATATATAGGGAGTTTGCAGCTCAAAACCTTTTCCTTTTATTTCTTCCTGTAACAGATCAGGTTGGTGGCTTCCACAGTTGCAGATACAAGTCTCCATGGCCTGCCAGCAAAGGAGTCTTATTTCACAAAACCAACCACAGAGTTATGCAACTTACCTTGAGTAAGTACTCCTAAATCATTTCTCTCAAGGTTAGCAAAGCTGGAAGCCTGCAGCAGGTCAGACTTGCAGCTGTCCATATATGCTATGTATGCATCCTCATCCCCTACCACGGATGTGAAGGCACATTATCACTCTGTCCTAACAACTGAATGTTCTTTAAAGTAACTAATAAGCCTTTCACATTAACGATTTTCAAATTCAGCATTTTGTCCTCAGATGTCAATTTTGGGTATCTGCACCATTCAAGCATTTCATGAGAGTTTGGACAAACCTTTGGGCTAAAAAAAGTTCAATACCTGGACAACTTCAAAAACATTTCACTGGAACGGAGAGCATAGCACTACAAATCATGTTTGTCTCTATCCTAACTAAGGATCAATACCTGTACAGCTAAAAAAGTAGCTTAGTGAGAAAATGACTGTGTAAGCAGTCCTAGTCAGCCATCCAGGTAGAAGAATTTCACCTACATGTTGCCTATATAGGTGAGATGATGAAAAGACTGCATGTTGTCACTAGGAACTTACAACATGTCAGCTTAATTCATAACCCCAGAAATCACGTTATTGTATCACAACTCAGTATGACTTTCATCAGCGTTAGCAGCTGAGAAACTACAGGAAAACTAGGGCAATCACAACTTTGAAAACATGCAGAAAGCACCAAGATAGTCTAAGTCCCAGTGTCTGACAATTAGATCAGCACATTTTCATACAAGTGCCTCTGCCTTAGTCCTTTGCTTGTATATTATGCGCTTTCATCCTCTCCGCTAAATTTCAAGAGAAGATGTTTTGGTTTAGTAAACGGTAAAAAGCCACAAGTTAAGCATAAACATTGCACAGTGAGATCAACTACAAACCCTGTGCTCTGCCAGTACAGCTTTCCAGCAGAGGAAATGAGTACAAACTCCGTGAGAGCGCTTCCAAACAGATCATCTACACCAACAAAACCAAACCAGAAATTTCCTGGGTTTGGACACTAGCTCCTTTTCCCTCCTTCTTGCACTTCTCTGCACTAACTTTGCATAGAGCAACTCAGATCACCAAAGTGACAGAAATACTGAGAACTCTGATTACTTCAGTGATCCAGCAACAGCTAATCCCACCAGCTGCTGCATCTGCAAAACTGAGTGGGCTGTGAACAGCAGAATGGGAGCTCAAATTAGTGGCCTAGGGCAAAAACTTGCACAGGCTCTGCTAGCAGAGAAAACACATCACACCACACCTAAGAAAGCCACAGATAAAGCAGCTTTCTTTAGGGATCTGGAACCCTCCTTGCAAACATTCAGTGACTAAAAATACGTTTTATCACAATTTCCATGAGGTATGCAACCCTGATTTCAGCTGTACAATAAAGCAATGGCCCATACGACTCAGTTACCCAAAGGCAAGTTGAAGGATTAACTTCCAAATATAACAGAAAACAGAAACAACTACCACTACTGCCAACATTCGAAATACCACCTTCACAGAGGTTTGAATAACCTTCAATCATCACCCCTAAACTCAGAGAGAAAATGAGATTTTTGCCTTTGGAAAAGCAAGTCCTTACTGAAAGGAAAAAACATAAATCCAGGAAGATACTGTCTATGCAGACAACACGGAGCACTAAAGGAGGAAAAAATAGTTCAAAGTTCACAAAAAGCTGCATGTATTTTTGAAACATCATATGAAAAGCTGCAAAAACAAACTCACAGGCTAAAAATACAGAACTGAAAGAGAGAAAACAGGTACTTTACTACACTATAATCTACTTTCAAAACTCATTTTTAAAAAAGGGGAAAAGAAAGGGGGAAAAAAAATATCACACCACAGCATGTTACATTCTTCCAGAACTTACCAAACTCCGATACTGTCCCTGAAAGAGTTTTGAAGTTCTGCTGTGTGAAGACTGGGATCCCAGAGAATCAAAGGATTTTATCCGATGAGATGAGGGACGTGCACATACAGAGTCACTGCCCAGTCCTATGTCTGTAGGAGGGTGGGAGAAAAAAGCAAATATTAGAATTTTAAAAATCTTCATCTATAACTTCTGCTTACCTCCATAAAATTCACATTCTTAAAGCAGATTTGATTTATCTGCAGTTATTCAATAATTCAAGATTTAAAAAATGATAGCAAAAAAATAATCTAAAATCCTGAGACATCAACAATTTCTTCCCCACACAGTCAAGAAAACGACATTGCCTGTTTAGAGAGGAGGGTTAGGGTTGTATTTCTCTATTCCTACTCACTACCAGTCTATTTAAATGTAATTAACAAGCATCATTTTAGCTAGCAGCCAAGAATTTTGAATGCATAAAACTTGCTTGAAGTGAAGCCAGCCACATCTGTTTCTTAGCTCTTCCCACAGCCCCCCATCTTCTCAATTAAAACATTCCTTCCACTGTCTTTTTTTCCTACATTCCTTTGCCTCATCCCATGTTTTTCTTTTTGCCAACTAAGCTATTTTTTCTTCTTTGGACTAGGAATAGAAAAAAGGAAAATGTTGCACCTCGAGTAAACAACACCCTCCCAAAACATCCCCCCTCTCCCATTTGTCTCTCCCCTGAGCAGCACACCCATGTGATACATCCACCCCAAGGGCCGTGTGCCATCAGGGCAGCTGCGGTCCCCTGTGGGCCGGGAGGCACCGAGGGAGCAGCAGCACAGGGCTCATCCCACCATGCCAGCCAGGAGTGGGGCAGCTGGGGCCACCAGGGCAGCCCCGGCCCTGGACACTGGGCTGGCACCTCCCCGGGATGGGATGGTGCCAGCCAACAAGGGCGCTGTGCCCTGTGGCTCAGGCAGCCACGGGCTGCACCAAAAGCAGCCCCCAAGAGCCACGTTCAGTGCTGGCTGCAGCCTCCCACAGCCCTGCTGGGAGCCTCTCCCCAGGTCACAGGGGGACAGGGGGTGCTCCTGGCTGCACCAGCATTCCCCCATCCTCACAGCCAGAGCCCCAGGAGCGGGCTGCTCCCAGGATCCTTCAACAGCTTTGTGCAAGCACGGCAAGTCATTTCTTTCTCTCATGTTTTCTGCATACAAGGAAATTATTCAGTGAGCATCAGAGCTTAAAAAGCCCCGAAAGCAATACGGTATTTTCTGTCCCAAACCTAGATGTTTTCACCAGACTACACAAGACTCCCAACTGCTCTCCTGGCTTGTTACTCTCTTTCCTAGTAGTTTGCTTTTCATCCACAGTGAGGTAAGCACACAGCTGTAGTCCCTAATAGTTACTTTCAGACTGAAGTAGACCACAATTCTGCAAATCCAAATTATTTTTTGTCCAAAGGAAATAACATACACAGGGCTCAGATCCATGGACACCAGTGAATAAGGTGTATCTCCTGTTCCACAACTAACCTGAAGAGACCACTCAATCCATAGGAACCGACAAATCTTTAAACTCCAGCACAGCATCCAACAGCATAAGAGATGCAGGAGGAGGCAAAGGGATTGGGATTGAGAACAAACAGCAGTGTTGACAAAGGATGATCCAAGTCTACACTGAGAGGAAAACAACTTCCCTGCTGTATCTTTTTAAATGACTCATTGATGTCCTTCAAATATCATCATTCTTCAAAAAAAAAAAAAAAAACCCTATAAATCGACACTCCCTAGTCAAGAAGTGCAATACTAGAACTACACATATTGAGTATTTTGTATCTGCAGTATCCCTTAATACATCAAAGTAATAAAAGACATCACTCTCTGTGAAACTGAGTTCCTAAAAGCATTTAAGGGCCATGGTATTAAGAGAAACACTGGTGATTATAGTCCATTACAAAAAGGTCATACATGACATATTTTCACAGACTACCAGGAGAGAAGTGGGACTGGATTATGGGCTTAGTTTGTAAATCATAACTATATGACCAACCCTAATGCTCCCAGAAACCTTTAAATTGCCATAACCCTCATTACGCAATAGAGTGTAAGGATTAAAAGTAACCTGAAACATCTCCATGTCATTTTCTATGTTTCCTAAGTGTAGTCAAGTCCAAGGACACACAGCCACCTAATCCAGAATTATACCTTGATATAGCTTGCCTAGAAAAACAGGATCAAGTTGGCTTATGACAGTGTGTTGCAGCTTCTGGGCAACTCTAAAACGCTCTCTAAAATTTAAGTGTGGAATGATTCCTGAAATATTCTAATTTCACAGCAGCAGAGCTAATACATCAAGATCTTATTTTTAGGCATGAATTAGAAACTGCATGTGTCTGAGGTGAAAACAAAATTACTACAAACAAGCCACATGCAAATTGAAAGTATTTCCACCATTAATATCTGAATACTTTCAAATCTATCTGAAATGCTGATACATTTAAAAGGCTTACAGACTCCAGGTATCCATTAAATTTCTATTAAAATACTTAATAAACAATTTTGATTAATTTCTCAATGGTATTATTGTAAAAAAATCAACTCTGCTACTAAAAACTCAAAGTATCTTGAATGGCAACCGAATGTGCATGTTTAACAAATATTAATTTGATCATTTCCTCACAAGCTTCATTTTCCCATCCATTTAAAGATTTATAGTGTTTGTAAAACCCTTTCTCCCTCATACCACTATCTCAACTTTTCTATACCAGTTCCTTTCTCCTTATCTGTCTACAAACAACAACTGCTTCCTTGATCGCACCACTCCAGAAATTAATACTTTGATGGAGTGAAAACCCACAGAAGTCCTTCATCAGTAATCATGCCCATTACTCACATTCCTCATACTGTAGGAAGGCCAGTCTCAGAAGAACCTGTGTATGCCTGAAATTCTTCAGACCCACATGGGGATCTGAAAGCCATCCTCCAACACCAGAGCACAGAGACAGAGCCTAAAACGCCTGCTACACAATTACCCAGTTAATGAAAATTGTCAGGAAGAACAAGAAGGTTTATGCTTGTTCCTAGGAATGAGACAACATCACTGTTTGCATGGGGTTTTGATTTTTGGTTTCCATACCACTTGCCCCCACCGTGAAAGGGATCAGGCCAGGTCCCTTGTAACCAGGTGCAGTTGTGGCTTTCTGACATGGGCATTAACCCATAGACATCTGGGCAAAACAGCCACACTTCTTCTCCACTATAACCACAGCAAAGGCAGCAATGGCCAGTGTACAGCAGTTTTAAGGATGCACTGCACTGGTCTGCATTTGCACTTACACTTGAGATGAGAGACAGCATCTCCAACTGGTCTAAACAGCTTCAAAGAAGTCAAAGGTATTTCTCCAGGCCCATTCATTAAAACTAAGATTTGGCTGCAAAACTTTATTTTAAGGGGTGCTTTCTAATGCAAGGAAAAAAGCCACCAAAACAAAAAAAATCTCTCTTGAAACAGATCAGAGAAGTATTATAAATGTGACAATATGCTTACTTCATTTAATACAAATGAGATAACACTTATGCAACACTGACTTTTCTATCACCTTCCTTCTCCTCCTCACACAAAAACTGACACATATGGTTCAATTTTAGACTCTCTCTCAGACCTTGACCTGATGGCAGTACTGAAACTTGCTGCTGATGGTGGAACAGGAGGAAACCAAACAGACCAATGTTAAAATTTTTGAGTGTCCCAGGGTCCAGCTGGCATAATTTAGCACAGCCTCACCCTACAATGATGGATGGACAGCTCTCACCTGTCTGTTATTTCTACAGCTCTCTCCCATCCCACCAAAGAACCTGAGGTGAGTGGTTCATGACTTCTAGCTGCTAAATAAATGAAATATGTGGCTTAAGGGATCAAAGATGTTGGCTATCCTTTTGTTATTGGCAAGAAAGGATAGCACTGGGAAATGTAGGCTGGGGAGGGCAAAAATGTTGCCAAGTTGGAGGCAAATAGGAGAATGACAGAACGGAGCAAAAGTCAACTTTAGTATTTCAAACGTGGGGAAAAAAAAAGAAAAACAACCTAAAAACCAGGCCTTTTTTCTAAATTGCCTGCCAGCCTAAAGGCTTAGCCTTAGCTCCACCACAAGTCCTCCCTCAGCAGAACACAGGACTAGAGAACCCAGAGCCACTGCAAAGTTTTAAAAACATGAACTTCAACAAAAGCTCTTTTAAAATTCTGCATATGTTCACCTCATCATGGGTACAGCATAGGTATAAACACACACCAATACAAGGTGAAAATAGAAGTAAGACAGCACAAGACAGAACAGTCTACTTACCTGCAGTCACTTTATTTAAAGCCACAAGAGAGCTAAGAACTTTGCTGAAATTCTGTCCCTGATACAGGTCATTTGCATCAAAAGTCTGAAAAAACAAAAAAAACATGTAGTTAAGTCATAGAAACAAGCCTTTAAGCTTGGACATACAAACCACAACTGTAGAAGCGATTGCATAATCAAGGCATCAGTCTTTTAGTGGATGTTATGAACCAGTAAAACTGTGTCGGGTTTTTTTCTATTTTAAAAAAAAGCAAAATCTCCAACAAACTATGACACTTTTAAATGGAAAGATAATATAGCAACAGCTGCATTTAAGAAAAAAAGAAGAACAGAGAAAATAACAATATCGAGTATCACTTAAGTTATAAGAAAGTTGAATATAAAAAGTATCAGAAGTTTTCCTAAGACATTTTGGCCAAAAAAAGTTACTGGGTACCATTACTCTTGGCATACTCTTCTTTTTCTGTAGCAGTGCACAGGCATTGTACAGGATTTTTCATAATGTACTATGAAAATAACTACAAATACTTTAAGAGGCACTACAATCTACATGCTATCTCTTTACAAGACACAGAGGAAAGCAGCATTCCTGAACATTAATGAATTTTAAAAAGAACTGAATAGCTGGATAGGTTAGATCAAGGATGAAGTTCAGGAAGGGGACAGATGAAAAGAGAGGTTTATTTTATTTTTATTTTTTTAACTATGGTAATGTGATCCAAACCTTGAATTATCTTGCAGAAAACACTCCAGCAACTTGCAAGCACTGGGTGATTACATTAAACATCTGGATTTTTGGAGGGAAAGAGGACATTTTTTAAATAAAGGAAAAAGCTCCACAAACCCATATTTGCCCGAGGAAACTGAAACATTCATCCCAAGTCTCAAAATCATAGTTTTGCAATAGATTCTGCATAGGTTGAAAGGACTCAAAGTACTCCTTTGTGCAAGACTACAAAGCTGACAATAAAAGACAGCTGCTACAGTTCTTCCAACTGATTTAAAAAACAGAAGGAGATTTCATTTTCTGCAATGCAGCAGTTTTTATCTAAAAAGTCAACAAAACCCTGTTCACTTTCGTGGTAACAGACCCATCCCACAGACACTATCAGAAAGCCCTTACCCCAGAAAACAGCCTTCACAGACAGGAGGGGAAAAACTCAAACCCAGGGGAAAAGCAAGAAAGCAACAAAGAAGGGCAAGTTTAACCCAATAGAAGCAAAAAAGTTAACAATAGCTATGCAAGTAACCATACAAGGGGCTGCCAGGCCAGTTCTGACTGGTGATGTAATATCACAGTGAAGGTAGAACAGATATAGGAAACATTTAATGACCATGTTAGTAAAAAAAAAATACCTGCCAATGCATCCACAGTATCTGAGGTATCTGCATACATTAATACACTCATTTCTCCCCCCCTCAGGCTGAGGATCACCTCTGGATCTCTCCAGAAAGCAGCAGTTCCAGCTGAGCTGTAAAGGTGCCAACATCTCTCAAGCTTGAGTAGCATTTACACAGCTCAGAAAAGCAACGCCACACAACACACACACCAGGATACTCCAAGCAGTTATTGCTCACATAAATTAGGTAAAATAACTATTTCAACAAGTTTCACTGGACTACAGATAATTTTAAAAGACTTCTCTTAGTTATTTGAAGCTGTAAGGAATAAGGAGAGGCTCCAGGGAATTGCCTGGACGTGGATTTTGTAAGGCTTTTCCTCAAACACAAGGAAGATTAAAAGACTATGTACACAAAAAAAGGCATTAAGGAAATAAAAAATAATCTGATTTAACAAGAAGACATGATAAATTTTATAAACAGCATAATTTATAAAGTCAAAACCAGGCTGGAGATCAGCTTAACCACTGCTCAAACTGGGGAAAAAAATTAAGCTGCTATGGAACAAGAAAGTATTAAGAGTGTGAAATTTCCATTGTTACTACATGCTTATTGTGGTAGTTTTTAAACAAGTAAACTTGAAGTGTGAACAGAACCACAAAAGCCTAGCCCTGATCGTAAAAAATTAAATACATGAGACAGGTGCTCAGGCAGAAACCAGAGCTGGATCAGAAAGCGACAGCAAGGGAAAAAGAGGATGACTAAGCAAAGGAACATTTTTTTAAAAGGTTAAAAATTATAGCTTGAACTTACAAAAACTTAAAAACAACCCAACCCTAAATCCATTTTAAGCTCACCTTCATTCTGGATTCTGATAGAGCAGAGAGCTCTCCAAAGTCAGGCTAACTTGAGAACAAAAGGTTGAGAGGAAGCCTCGTTTCCTGCTATGCTCTGACTATAGGGGATACCAAGAACAATTTGATTGGATCATCCCAACACGTATAGTGCCATAAAAAACCAGTATCCAGGACATGCATCCAGTCTGCTCCACAGGAAACAACACAATGGGAGGATGCAAGAAACATTTGCTTCCTTGTGATTTTACATGAAGCAATTCTGACAGGAAGCCACCATCAGCAGCTCACAGCCAGTACATTCAGCAGCAGCCTGCAATAAAGGGGGAGGGGGACATGACACCCTCCAAAGGGATCTTCTCCTAACACAGAAAATGTTTAAGAAATAGCTAACCTAGAGAGGGAAAAGGTGAGGAAATAGCGTAAGTGTTCTAAAGTTTTGAGGCTAATTCTCAATTATAAAACCCTTATGTCAAATAAAGAACCCCTAAAAAAAAAAAAGACCCTGCCAGAACAAAACTAAAAATCAACCAAACAAACCCCCCCCCGCCAACCACTTACACCCTTCTTCTATCTTGGTGGCAGTTTGTCCATTTCACAATATATTTGAAAATTTTGACAGAGTAAGAGCATCAAGTAGCCAGAGAAAACAGTCTACTCCAGACTGTTTTCAAGAGAAGTCTGACTTACATGTGGCATGTAATCTTCATTATGGAAGATTATGGACACATGAGTTGTAGAACTGACTCTCGAAATTTATCTTGCTGTTAAAAAGAATAACTTCTCATTCAGTGAACTGGATGACAACCAACTCCCCTGCACCATACATCACTCCCAATTCCTCAATTGCAAAAATCAAAGCTGAATTTTGAGATCCAAATATCAAGCAAAACTATTTTTATAACACAATATATTACCAAATAATAAGGTCCGCATGCTAAATTACCTTCTATAATACTGGCAATAACCCACTTTTCTAATGACAGCAGAGGCACAACATGAATTCAAACTTGCACATCCTTACTGCTCTTTAAACCTAAAACCACAAACACTTAAAGGTATGACTCTGCAAATATTAAGATTTGTCTTTTGAACAGTATGCAACAGGTATATACTTAGGCATTAAACAATGCTTTATGAAAAAAATTATTTCCAATATGTCCTTGATTTTCAGGCAAACAAGATTTAGTCTCTGTAGAGACTCTACCCGTGACTAATTCACCCTCTTGTTCATTCAATCCTTACCTTCCTTCCACCAAGGCAGGATTAAACATTGGCAGGAATACAACAATAAAACCATCATAGATCAGATCAGATGAGGACCCAGCTAAGCCAAATCTTTTGAACAAACTATTTAACTGACATACCTTTGTTTTTAAATACCATAGAATTGCCCACATGCACATATGCATTACACAAGCACTAAGATGAGAGGAGGAGAATGGGGTGACGCTCAGAGCGATGGTGTTCGTCTTCCCAAGCTACCACTAGGAGCGATAGAGCCTGGCTTTCCTGGAGATAGCTGAACATCCATCTGCCAGCTCATGGGAAGTAATGGATCCATTCCTTGTTCAGCTTCAGCTGTGCCCATTACACCACCTTTGTCTCAGCTGGGGACGTTTCTCTCACTCCCACCTTTCCGAATCTCTCCCGCACCCCACCAGGGAAAAGTGAGAGTGTGGCTGCCTTGAGCTGTGCTGCTGGATGGGCTCGAAGCACAGCAATATCCCAGATGGATACCGTGTTCTAAAGGCAGAGACCAGGCTAACAGGGACCTATAAACAACACTATGCAAAGCAATAAGAGCACTCTGGCACTTTTGGTCACTGACTGCAAGGCCTGCCAATTGCCTACCCCCACCCACGGATCCTGGCTTCCCTTCCACACACCACACTAATTCCAAACACACAAATTTGGATTCCCACAACTACACATGCATTTTCTACCCCCAGATTTCAATACACTTTATTGGTAACAATTTTATGACCCTAGCAAAACCTCTACAACAAGATATACACTGGATGGTCATTCTGCATTTGGAGCGATAATTAAGTGTATTAATAAGCCAGTTTTTAAACCTCACTTCATGAGAGCCATTTTCATTTTTCCATCATTGACATTTCCTCAATACCAAACAAAACTTCAGGATTCATTTAATCCACGTACTGGCTGTTCAACTACCACATCCGCCCTCTGATTTTAAACAAGACTAAACTGCATGGATCTGCTTAAACTCCACAACATTTGAAACTACCACAATGTATTATTAGGGCTATTTTAAGTCATCTAACCCACAGAGGATGGAGACTTCTGTTCAGTGTTTCTCATCTAATAGCAATAAGGAAATAAGATTAACATAACAATGCTTATCCCTCATATCCCTGCAACAACCAGTACCCACTGAAAACAAAAAACACTACCAGAGACCTTGATGAAAGAAAAAGGAAATAAGAAAATACAGCTGAAAATATACCTGGTGAGAGCAGACTACAGCATGCAGTAGGATTCTTTTTTTCAAATCAGTCAGTTTTAAGGCCTCATGTAAATCATTATTTTATTTCCCCCTTCTAGACTTTAAAGTCAGAATCCAGTTATGGACGACGTATTTTTAAAATAAAGGTACTTCACCTGATAAAGCAAGGTCTACAACTGGAGGTGGGAAAAAAAAAAAAAAAATCAGGGGTAGTTCAGTTAAGCTTTCTTCTGACAAACACATTCTTCAAATATGTCTTCTACAAACCTTAACTTGCTTGTCTCCTTAAACCAGCAGTTTAAGGAGACCAGGATCAGTAAGGTTGGATCTAAGAGTCCTAAGGAGAAAAGTTCATATACTGGTTAAGAATAGAATAGAGTAAAATAGAAACGTTTTTCCTTGTAAACTCCTGCCTTGAATATACACAAGTATATTCCCAGTGAGTATTAACACTTAAATCATCCGACAAAAATAGGTGTGAGCTCTCTTTGCAGTACTGCAGCATCAGCTGCAGCAGCTGAGGAGCTGACCTAGGAGCAGCCCAGGCATTGTGCAGCACAGATAGGGCTGATAGCTGCTGCTAACCTCACCAGGCAGCCCCAAAACGAGCTGCCACCCCTGGGCTGCGTGCACCAAACCAGCTCCGTTCGGCAGCCTCGGGCCCCTCGTACAGCACATCAGGGGAACATTGGCTCACTCACCCGGCGGAAATGAAAGGAAATGAGCAGAGTGGCTTCGACAAAGCACAGCGTGACACGACAACGTGTCGCCCCACCTGCTCCTACGGCACACGCCACTGTGTTTTTGGCCATGGTAGCATGAATAAAGGAGTGGTAGGGGAAAAAAAAAATGCAACTCATGTTTAGAAACAGGCGATCTTAAAAACCACTAAGGATCCCAGCACATCGCTTTGTTGTGCCACCACCCCCAGAGTGGCACAATCCTTGGAGCAGCTGGCAAGAGGAAGGCACGGAGGGCACCCACGGTTCACCTTCCAGTGATGACACCTCGTACACCCAAGCTGAAAAAAGATCCCATAGGTAAACCCACATGCAAATCACAGATTTGTTCATTTATTCTCAGATTAGGTCAGCTCTAAGCGGTGCTGCAGCTATTATGCAGCAGCTGCTGCTCGAGCTGTGCATTATCATCTGAAAGCTGCAGCAGTAAAAGGAGAGATAAGAAAAGCAGGGAACTATGACAACTGAGAGGAAAGGAAGGGGTGAGGGGAGAAGAGATGATTACAAATGTTCTGGAAATCTCTGTGGAGCATACTGTTGCCCAAATGTAGCACTGCACAGCACAAAGGGGAGCTAAAAGAAAAAAAAAAACAAATTCTGTTTCAAAAACTAAGAGTAAGATAAAAGGAAAGGTTTGCAAATAACTGGAAGAAGAGACCTGCAGTACAAGATTTCTGAGCCATTTGGTAACATTTCACAAGAAAAACATCAGTGGTAAAGAATAAATAAAACTTAAGAGGGGTCTGAAATAAATTTTGCTGCTCATATAAATCTAATCCTCAAAGGTAAATAACTGTAGTAAAACCACCACATCACCTAGAAAGCTTTAATTCCTGCAACTAGTAGTACTTTTAACACATAACATGTTACAAAAACAAGCAGAAACAGCTGTAAAAATGTATATGGAAGTTTGTAGTGTCTGTGTGCACATCTGTGTATGCATGCATCCAAATACACATTTAAAACACAAATCCAAAGAGGACAAAGGTTAAAAAAACCTGGTTTAGAGTCCTAAAGCTTTTCAGAATTTTTGCCCAAACCAGACACATCAAAGCGCTAAGGATTCTACAGAACATTAATTTCAAATACTAAACAACATTTCACCTAAGAAAGTGCTTCAAAGTAAACTTCTAAACATTCCTGAAACTAAACATACACAACCTGGCTTTCATCAACACAAGAAAAACATCATTTAAAAACAAAAAGAAACACAAAGAAATGCTATGTTTCCTTTTGGAAATGAACTCTACAATTTCTTAAGCTTTCCAAATCTGTTTTTAGAATGTAACACCGCAAGTTAGTATCCTCAAATAAATTCTTTTGTAAGACGTCATGGAATTTAGTATTTTTGAGCATAAACACCTAGTAGTAGCAAAGCAAGATGTAATTTAAAAAGCAGAAACAGATTAGTGTAAGCAAGTGTACTGCTTACACTTGTGTAAGTATGAAAACATAAGAACAAGCCTACTCCAAATTTCTACCTGCACTGCAAAACAAAAACTCCATTTATCACACCTTCATCCTAAAACACTTTCAAATTGCTTTGGAGGTTTTGGATTATAGATGATATCACAAAATGATAATCTCATGTGACATAGAGAAAGACATTCAGTAGCACACAGTATTAATACACAATTGAGTACCACGGCTTACGAAAGCTCACACTCCTGGAACTACAGGCAAAAAATAAAAGTTGTTGGAATTAAATTACCACAGAAAATTTGATCGGGACTTGAAGTTCAGATGTCTCAGGTCTTCCCAATGTAACAGGTTATACCTACATGCTTGGCTGAAACAGAGCAGTTGCATAAGCACCTTCTAGTGCCAATGAACAGAGGCAACTCAAGAGGAAAAATTGGCCAGAAACATACCCTGAGCAAGATTCAGCCCAGAAAAACCCACCTCTCTTCCTGATATACACAATTACAACTATGTAAGCTACTCTACTAAAATATTCCAGGAAACACAGCTGTGGAAATCCAGCCCAAAATGCACATTTCATCTGGAACAAATGTGTCCAAGTAAGAAGACACCCAGCACTGAGAAAAAGAAAAAACAAGTATGCATTTGGAAATAAATACATAAACAAATAAATGCTTCTATGAAGCAGAGTAAACAGTCTTTAAAAATGGTAAAACTTAATTTCCACTAGTAACTGCACAAGGCAGACACTGCCAGTACATCTTTTAAGTAAGAACATGGTTTAATAGTCATTCTCTCGGGGAAAATCCCATGAACATGGTAAAAGATTTTCCCAAATGAAATAGACTGTAGAGAAGGAAAGCAGCTTCTCAGCCTCACTACTCTCCCCTCAACCCTACCCATCACAAGAACAAAGCTATCATCTACTCCAGGACTGTGATGCTGATTCTGAGAGTAGACACACCTATTTCATGAAACCAGTGCCTTCTTGTAGGAATAGTTCATTAAAGATCAATTCGCAGGAGAAAGCCTGGGAAAGTCAGTTTTTAGGGCTGCCTAAAAGACAGATGTTGGTGATCTATTTGAGTAAGTTTGTCAATAACTTGCAATTACAAAAAACCAGAAGATTTGGTGGATTTTGGTCTTCCAAATCCATGTGATGTCTGCAACGCTATCAACTGGGCACTTTCCCAAGACTACAATCCCTCTTAGACATGAACAACTGTGAGTAATGGGAGTAGCTCAGTAGCAAGTTTAAAAGAAACAAGTTAGGAAAAAGCCTTGATAAAAGAACAGTCTAAAAAAAGGTCTCTGGCAAAAACTCCTGACCAACACTTCATGCTAAGTAAAAATATTGGAAGCACTGGAAAGGAAAACTGACCTGAAACAGATCAGTCAGTCACAGTAGGAACAAAAATGACATGAGAGCAACAGGACAGTGCTTAAGACTACCAAAACAGGACGCCCAAAGGGCCTGGCCAGGGTCTGGAGGTAGTTACTGAACACAAGCAGTCGAAATCATCTCTTTCCCAATGGCTGAACTGAGTAGTGACACAATAAATATTTTAAGGCTCAGATTAAACCAGTTCCTAAGGAAGAGGAAGTTGATATATTCAGGAAACTTTCAACTAGGTTTCAAACATTATGAAGGGAGAGTTTGCTTCTGGCATACTTGAATTGTAGATTTATTTTCTAAAATTAAAAAAAAAGTACATATCAGTTAAACTGTGAACATCTCTATACTCTCACCTAAAAACACAGGAAGGATGGCTTGCCACAACTGATTTCAGATGCCTTCTGTCTAGATTCACATTCTGCCAGCATTTCTCAACTAATTTCTGAAGTATCAGCTTAGTTTCAAAAGAGAGAGATGTATGGAGAGATGAAGAGAGGCCTACATAATGAAGGAGAAAGCTTGATTTATATAATGAAAATTTTTGAGAGAAAAAAAAAAACAACCAAAAAAAGCCCCTAGGAAAACCTGCTTCCAAAGTAGGGATTATTACCTGCAATCCAAATCTCCATTTGCAAAACAAATGCAGATTTCCATGAAGTCCGAGTACCACAGGCACACAGCAGGATTACTGAGACAGACTTGCTTCAGAACAGCAGTGTTCAGAGACAGGCACACCCAGAGCATGTCAGAGAGCAAGAGGTGGAGGTGGCTGAAAGGAGGCATCCTCTTGCAGGAGATTTTGTACTACACGAGGTTATCATCTCCCCCCTAAAATAGCCTGCTGGCTGTTTTACTACACCACCACGTGCTCCAACCACAACTTAAATGCCATCACATGCTCACATTTCATCTGGAACAAATGTGCGCAGCCAAGCGATCAGATGATGCACAGATTCAGCATCAATGGAGAATGAACTACAGACAGCACGAGCCAGAAGCACAGACCCACTGACCTCAAGTGCACTTATTTCCCCCACTGCTTATCAGCTTAGGAGTCTCATTTTGCTGTGTGCACACATACTTTTTAAAATAAACATATTAACAAAAGAAATAGGAAAATCCTTTTAGCATTAAATATGTACTATTAGCCAAAGAAGAAAGACTGAGGGGGAATTGGTATTCTGACAACAGTCAGAATTTGACTAAGCGTGATTAAGTACCTGGAAAAAAAATTGGGAGAGGGGAATAAAGATAACAAAGAAATGCAAGAAGAAGGGGGCAAAAAAAAAAAAAAAAAGAAAAAGAAAAAAAAAAAGGAAAAAAAGAAATGTTACACCCTTCTGGTAAGAAGGGATTTAATCAGAAATCTCAATTGCTTCCTTAATACACTGTGGAAAGTGCCAAAAATTAAGAATAAAGGCTTACTCAATTTTCATATAGTTGTTGAAACTTTCATTTAATTTAGAATCACAAAATAAAAAAAGTAATTCTCAAGTAGTTAGCAAAAATGAACAAGTCCCAAAACCAACACTTCAAGTTTCAACTAGAGTAAATTCATTTCAATACTTCCCCTTTAAAACTCAATTGAAGAACACAAAGCTGTAGGCAAATCCCTGAGCTCCTCCCAAGCACACCCTTCTTGATCCATAGGTTAGCACTATGACTCCAGCCAGTACAAATACTCTTTCAAAAGGGGCCTAGGGCTGGATCTCTCCCTCTCTGGCAGGTACCTGCAACAATGTGATCCAGCATCCTCCACCATTTATTAGCGCTCATTCTGAAAGAGCAGGCACAGGACTTTATCCAGGGCACAGGGACAAGCTTCACCATCACCTGCTGCGGTGACCAACCCCTCCTGCCGTGGCAGGGCTGGTGGAGCTGCCTGGGCAGCCGTGGGACCCAGTGTCACCGGCCAAGGAAGACAGAAAACTGAAACCAATTTAATGCAACAGCCTGTAAGCTGAGGGCATCCAGCAGCTGCCAGGCCAGCAGACAAATCATCCCTCTGAAGGACGAGGCAGACACCTCAGGGAGAGACATGCAGCACACATCTAGGTAAAACCACACCTGCTCAGGCTTTGCAAGCTCACAGATCAGTGCAAGATTTCAGGAGTAAAATCTCCCAGACTTTCTCTCACATCACCTTATACTCTTTTCACTCAGGGGGCCATTAAAGTGAACTCACAGAAAACTTATCCAGCAAGTGGAAAGCTTGCTGCGAATTTCATGAGCTAAACCAGTCCAGAATCAGACAAGACCAGCCACAGTCAATCATCCAGCATCATTCAGTAGTAAGTTTCTGTAAGAAATTCAAACTTTAATGGGAATACCTATAAAAATTTCCCCATTCCAAACTAATAAAAGATGCCCTCCAGCAGGTTGCAAGCAAACACAAAAATTCAATCCACATCAATTCTGCTTATTCATAGTGATGTCTGGGAATTCAATCGGAAAGAAAGATAGATAACTTCCTTCAAGAAACTAGCTATTGCAAGAATTTGATAGTTCTGGTTCATCAGGTGATCCACTATACGATGGGCTTGGGCAGCCAAGCTGACAAGGGCAGCTAGAGGTGATATTGTGAGCAGTCAGGCCTGACAGTTTATCTTAATTCCTTCTTAAGAGTCTCATCTCCACAGTCCAGGGCTCTTCCAGCCTCGTCACCTTCCACACTGCAGATACCTTAACTTCAATGCCCTCTCCAAAACACAACTGCTCCCACTCCCACCCTCACAGAACAGAGTCTGTGTCCAGCCTCTCACAGGTAACACACACAGTGCCGCTGGGCCCTGATCCAGGGCCCCGATGCAGCAGGCACATCCTGGGCTCACTACAGCGAGCCTCGGCCACCATCGGCTCACTGGTAACCACAGAGACATCCCCATCCTATCGCTGAATGCAGGCACCCAATGCCGAGGAGTCCAGGCCCTTGGTTTATTCCCATATGGGCAGGAATGTGCCTGTCCCCAGGCACAAGAGCTTGGAATCTGGTGGAAGACTCAGGTATGCTACCTTGTCCTTTTACGAGTTACAGCAGTTCAGTGACTGGCAAAGATTGCTTTGGTGTGAGCTCTTTTGCTAATGTAACTGCTGCTCCTTGAGAGCAAGAATTTCTAGCAGAGGGCCATACAATCCTCCAAGCAGCAGCTAGGGATGCCATGTGTGGAACCAGGACAAGCACTTAAGAAAAATCAGTGACAGCCTATTCAGGCCCAAAACCTGCATCTCAGATTTGCCAATAAGGAAGAATAGATGAAGGCAAATATTACATAGTAATACTTCAAGGTTTTTTCCAGTGGTTTGTCTCAGGGACTATCTGCAGGTAAAGACCTTAAATGGATTTTTTAGATTTCTTTAGTCACTTCGTAAATGATGCAATTTCAACTTCTAAAAAAAAATCACAGAAATAATTTGCACAGCTTAGTTACAGGGTGAAGAATCACTTCCTTTCATTTGTTATGACCTTGCCAATTGCTTGTTTTTTTCTGAGTTACCCTTAGCTCCTGTGCAAAGAGAAATAGAAAACAACCTTCCTACTTTCTCCATGCTGCCTGTTACCAAGATCCTATTGACCACACATACTCATCTCTTCTGTTCACAGAAGAGTCAATTTATCTGCACTTCATATGGACTCAATTCCTTCATCTTCTTGTAACAAGTTCTGTTAAGTCTTGAAATGGCAGACTTATTCCATTTCCTTTAAATATAGCATTTCTACCAGGCACTGCTGTAAATATAATTCATCTTGATGCTATAATGCACAGAACAGTGAGTGACCAAGCACAGCATCTTTGTGATCTGCTAGGACTCCATGACACCTGTCAGTAAAAGAACTCAGACACTAAACTGAAATTTTAACTACAGCAAGCAACAGAAATACTTGGCACAGCCTCAGCAGCAGCGGAATGGAAGGCAGCAAACATGAACCAAGCCTTTAAAGATAAAGGAAGGAAAGAAGGAAAGAAATAAAGAGATCTATAGACCAGTAAAGCAAGTGCCTAAGCCTGGTAAACTGAGAAAAGACGTGATTTAAAAAAAAAAAAAAAAAAAAAAAAAAAAAAAAAAAAAAAAAAAAAATTGGTGAGGTTTGCATAAATAGGGAAATAGAAAAGAATTAACACTGCCTTGGTAGAAGGAAGGAGCCTTTACAAAATGTTTCTATGCATCTTAAAGCAATTAGCTAAACAAAGGGTAGTTCAGTTAATACAATATATCTGGATATCCTTTGAAAAGACAACACAACAAGGGTTTTATTTTAAACAAAGGTAATTTGAGCTAGGAGACTCCTCTTGAAGATTCAGACGTGCTACAGGAGAAACAAACAACAGCTGTATACAAACAACTGGGTTTCACTGTGAAGGGAGTATCACAAGTGACCCACAGAGATCCAACTTGGGAGCCACATTATTCAACACAACGTACCCATAATTTCACAAAAGGCACCAAGAGAGAACTTTGATGAGGATATGGAATTATTTGAATTAGTCAGAGCTTGAACTCACAGAACAGCCACCGTACAATGTTGTCAATTGCCAAACAATAAAGTGGAGGATGAAATCCAGTGTCAATAAATGCAAAGCTTACCCCAAGACAAAGTAATAGAAAAAACCACCCCCAAACTCCATCATTATACCTGCACAGAAATGAGTTCTCAGCTATTTACATTGATAGGTAAAAGAAGACAGTGAGGTAACAGCCTCAGGTCATTAATCAGCCAAGTCATGAACTCCAAGAAAAACAATACTGGAAAATTAGAAAAGACAGAGGCAACAAACAGACTTTTAAACTATTTCCACAGTATTTCTACAGCCTAAATACAGCTGTGGTCCAGTGTGATACTACAAAACAAGAAAGGGTACAGAAATGCAAACTGTTTAAACCAACTAAATTAATGCAATGGTATTCAACTGAGGAAAAAAATAAACTAAATGTGTTCATCTTGGAAAGAGATGGGATGTAGTGCAGTACCCTAATGCCATATGAACTCACATATAGCATGGAGAACAACTCTGACACAAAAACAAAGGTACCCACTGCCAGCAGCTGCAGCAGCTGAACAAACAAAAGGAAATTATTATAAAATGCATAATTTAGTAATGGAATTTACTGCCATAGGATGCTGTGAAGGTAAAGAGAGCTCAAAATAGGTTTAGAAAGCTATTTAAATAAGCAATAGAAGGAGGTCCATTGAGCTGTTAAGTATGTAGGGATACATCCCCAACTCCACAAGAAGCCCCTCAGCTATGGACTGTCAGAAGCTGGAAAGCTTTGACAGCAGGTATCATACTCTATTTTTACCAGCCTGTCTGGGTTTTTTCACCTTTTCTTCCAGGTAACTACTTCAGACCTGCATCTCACATGATAACATAAGCTAGCCTTTGATCTGAACTTGCAGAGTTATCCTTAGGTCATTGAAGACAGTAAGACTATTTCTACATTTTTAATGTCCAAAACCAAGTTAACTAAGAAGTTTTTTGTGCTAGTGTAATTACTACAAAAAGTCCTCTGTATAACGCAGCTTGAGTACAAGTAATTAGCATTTATTCCCCAAATTCTCAAAACCTTGCACCAAATTTTGTTTCACAGTTACTACAGGATTTAAAAGTTGAGCTAGACAATTAAATTGTCATATTGGAAGACACAGAAACATTATCACAGGATTTTCTTCTGAGAAGATAGAGAACATTGTACCTAGCTGAGTCCAACTGCACCCTGCTACTCCAAGGGCCAGTGCTGACTCAATGCCTCCCACAGGTGTGCCCCCCACACCTCTCCAGTGTGGGATCTGGTCACAGATCACACCATCACTGGGTGAGCCACAGAAAGTGGCAGGGCCGTGTCTAAGGCTGTGCACTCTTGGGATTACCCAAGTTCACACCAGCAGTCCATAGCCGCAGCAAAAGATGTGCAACAAACCTTGCTAAGAGAGACAAACACTGTAATGTTAATACCACTAAATGCACCACCTAAACACAGACATAACTTTGCACCACTTCAAAATCAGTTAGCAATTTTGTCTAGGCTTAAATGATAGCAAGGAGATTAGTAAGAAGAAACAGCTCCAAATATCACTATACCAATATGTTAAAGTTATGGTACAGAAGCAGCATTTTGTTTTTAAAATGTCACATGATACATTAACACGTAGGAGTTTTCTCCTCACTTAATCTTTGCTATTTAAATACCACAAAAAAGTCAGCCTTAGTTTAGAAGAACAAGTTATGGATTATTTGACTGACCCATCTTCACAGTTGATACTGTGAAGTTGATGCTAATGGGACTTCTGTGGGAGGCCCATCATTCTCTAATAAGCAAAGTTGCAAGTTTGCTGAGTTAACGATGAGGCTTCAAGTAAAAATGAAACCCCTACAGGGAAGCATTTAAAACTGAAACTGTGATTTACATAATATTTCAGATAAAAGGATACCAACCAAACCACATGGATCTACAGCATCCTCAGAAACAATTCATCACAGTAAAGCCCACAAACAGCTGTAACACTGGCATTCAACACAAGTCTCAGAAAAAGCCAAATTAAGAGGACACATAAACCCTTTTCAGATTATTATTTCCATTACACTCCCCGAAAATCCCACGTAAAATTCCTGCTGAGGTCACTAATGTGACTAACATCAGTCTCTAGGCATCAACCTTTTAGCTGTGACACCAAAGCAGAGATCCAGTTATTTACAGAGTCATGCAGCACTGGAAATCTAACTTCTACAAGACAAGCAGACTTCAAAGCATACTGATTTATCAGCACAAAATATGCCAATGCCACAAAATAGAAAAGCAGTAACTAGGATAGTGATCACAAAGATCCAGCTTCAGAGGAGCACACTCAGAGGTGCTTTGTGTGTGTGGCAAAAGGAAGCATCACATCCTGTGTGGATAATGGAATATGTGCCACTCTAGAAACAGGTTAAACAAAAAAGCAAATCTTTCCAATTGGATGCTCCAGAAGCATTTAGAAATGCAAAGACATGGCTCCAACAAAGTGGAATTGCTCAAAAATCTTCAGCGAAGTTCCCCCAAAATGTTACTACTACTCAAAATGGTACTGCCAGCATCTTATCTTTACGGACGACATCATCAAGAAAGTGACTCATGTTCCAAAAAAAATGGAGGGGAAAAAAAAAAAATCACCATCTGTGGATGAGAAATCCTTTCAAATAGACTGCAAGAAACAATGCAAAGCAAACAAAGCATGAGTTAGGACAACATTGAAGTTTTCCAACAGATCACAACCCCCAGTGAACAGTATCAAGAGAACACTCTTTTTAACCTCTAAATAGTAACAGTAGCTCTAGAAAAAAAACATAGTTTTAAAAAATCTGACACAAAGTAACTATTAAAAAGCACTTCTCATTTGTTAAAAACTGACTGAATACGCTTGTTCTGTACAGCCAATCTGCCAAACAGAATTTATTTTCGCCCAAGCCTTTGCCAGGCTTCTAGAAGAGCCTGCTTTATTTTGCACCAACTGGACTGTTGCTCAATACAACACTGATAAAACAATACAATACAATCTGATAAAACAATACACATATACTGTACAAGTTCAGCACACACTCCTCACATTTGTGCCCTGCAACTTCACTAGTTTTAGTGTACCCCAACAATAAATCCACCCATGAAGACTGTGCTCAAAGCCTGCAGCAGTGGTTTCCACATTATCTTTTACACACAATTCCTTTCAGACAGACATTCAAACCATAATGCCAAACTTCACGCCGCCTTTTAAAATGGAGTCAAGCCATAACGCAATATCTGGATTGTACCAAAGCAATTCAAGTCCTGCTTCATGGCAATTCACCACCCTGAACTCCATGATTCTAGTGCTTTCTAAACAATTTAATTTCCAAGAACTAGAAGCCACTGGTTCTTCCAACATAGGAGTATCTCCTTCCCAGTGCCACCCTGCCACCCCAACTAATGGTCAAGGTATTCTGTCAAAAACTCTTCAAGCCATGACAGCAGGTGAGCAGCCGTGCTCCCTCCAAGCTATTTGAGAGCAAGTTCTCTGAATGTCAAACAAGCCACAGCTCACTGCCTGTGAGGATGCTGCATTTGCTTGCATAAATTCCCTCAGAGAGGCTTTTTAAAAGGCAGGAAAACAAAGGAGGAAAGAGTTTCATGCTGTGATTTCACATCCTTCATTAACTCACAAGAAGGGCACCCAAGGCTTCCTCTTTTGGACTACAAAGCCTCCCTATTCTACAGAAGAAAAAAATGCACAAAGATGAAAAAGTTGTCTTAATATTAAAATCAGGACTATTTAAAACAAACCTCAGTGTATCTCACTTCAAGCATCACCACAGTTACCTGAGGGTAGACACTGCCATGAAAATATAATTATTTCCCTTGGGTTGTTTATCTAGTGAAACTATTAGTATTCAGTAGGTAGTGAGGACGCTCCTAGATGAGACCTGCCTTAATACTACCAAGAACAGACTGAACTTGATAGCAATTACAGGCAGCAATTAGAATTCAATCCAGCTTCAGCACTTCCAGTGGTGAAGTAAAACAATTAAGACTGTGTTTGAAGGACTGAGCACTGAAGTACATCGCCCCAACAGATAAGAGTCTCTTAAGAGGTGCAAGTAGCAGTCTGACAAGCTTTACCTCCAAGAGAAAGGAACGGCCCAATTCAAACTATGTAAAACAAAAGCTACATTGGGAAAGGAGGAAGGGGAGCACCCCAGACAAAGAACACTGCCAATAATAAGTTTCACCTAAATTTAGGGAAGTAGTTTTTGGATGTCTGGGTCAATGCTGTCTTCTTTTGTATCCCTAAAGACTTAATCTCACCCACTATAGGTTATCCTCTGGAGAGGCTCCTGTTGTTGACTGTAACAGGAAGCCTCTCTGTAATTAACTTTAGCTGGGATCTATGAGACGCGCTGAAGCCAAGGGGAGGAAAGCGTAATGTTACAGACACCTGCAGCCTTAGCAAAACCTATTTGCTTTGACTACGCTCTCAGCTACAAAGTTGCACTCTCCCTTTCCCACAAGTTTTTGAGCCCATCACCCCCTTTGCTGTAACAAACTGAACTGGCCGAAAACTAAAGCAATGCAGTTTTTTTCCTGGAGTAGTTCTCAGTGTTTCAAGCACCTGACCAGCACCACAGAGGGTCTACAGTAAGCAGTTGCAATAGGTAGAAAAATATTTGTCTCTTTGACCAGACACAGCACTGACCTTGGAAACATCAGAAAATTAGGGTTAGACAGCTGATGCTAAGCTAGGAATAACAGGAATGAAGAAACAGAGGCAAGGCACGTAGGAAAACACTGTAGAAAGGAAGATCAGAACTTAAAACACAAGTAGAAAAACAGAGCCAACGAGAAAGAGAGAATGGGAGAGGAGAAACAAACAGTTACTAAGAACTTGGTGTAGAAGCCAAGTCGTATCATCCCTCTGCTATCAACACTTAGAAAACACAGCAGCTGAGAACATGCCCATCTCTCCCTAGCTCAGCACAAAGCAGAAACCTGAGCTTATCACCACTGGCAGATAAGCTGACAGCTCAGGTGCAGAGGCTGAGACGTAGACACAGCAGATCACCCACACATCACCAAGCTGCCACAGAGAACTTCCTTTCTCCCCACTTTCCTGAAGTGTAAGATCACCTAAAGACGATCTACATATTCACTGTACAATAATCTATCCTCGCGCTTCATACCAGCCCCGGCTCCTTTTTGACCTCCACAAGGTCAATTTGGTAGGAAAGAAAGCAGGTTAGCAGGGTTATTTCTACCAGCTGACCTTCCTGCTCCATCTCACCTTGAGCCTGCCAAGCATCCATGCTAGTTGATGGATGGGCAAGGAATACCTAAGTGATGGCATGTGTCACTGCTGCTCTACTGCCACAGTGGTTTATCTACCCTAGGACCACAGCCTGGCTTCAGCCTGCTCTGTGCCATGTTCTGCTCTCACAGCTCCAACTGAGGCCCAGAGGAGCTGTCTCAAACCACAGACACTCGAGGCTGCAGCTCAAGCACTGTGAAACAAGGGTAATGCCACTCCTTCAGAAACCAAACCAGAGGAAAAAAAAAAAAAAAAAAAAAAAAGTATTGTGGGAAGGACTACATTTCATACTGCAGCTGATTCTGCCTCCAAACTCATACTTAAATCCAAGTCTGAGACCATCCAAGAGCAAAGGAAGGGCAATGAACAGCTTTCCAGCTGGAACCAGGCAAGGTTCCTAGAAAAAATGGAGCAATTACCTACTAAGCACAATGCACATATAGAGGGGGTCCAATAACGCTCTTTGGGCTTGGCACAGCAATAACTTTGATCAAACAGACCAAATTTCTTTAGAAATATCCACATTAAAAATGGAATTGAGGAAAGTGTGGTGTTGAAGAGTTAAGCCTACAGTTGTTCTAGTCTTGCAATGCTTTTGCAATACAAAGATAAGTATTCTACTTACCTATTTTAAACTAAACTAATACAAAAGCTGAATTATTTACACCTGCACAAAACAACCCTAAATTACATGCTTTTGAGTGTGTCAATTGAGGGCAACAGACTGCAGCATTCTAAGTTATAACAGTCTTTCATTTCAGTCTCAAAGTGTACTTCCCCAAGACTTGAGAATTTTTGGAGTGCTCTAAAGGCATATGTACATTCTTCTGCATTTGCTGACAACAGCTATAAATAAAAAAATTACACTCACTCACTTAGTTTTGAATGCTATAGTGACATTTGAAATACCTCTAGCAAGAAATATTAACAAAAATATTAAGAGATAAGCCATCTTAATAAACAAGTACAGGCAGGAAAGAAAACAACTAGCTGACTGGCATCCCCAAAACTGCTGAGCGCTCCAAGCCAACTAATTAACTTAGGCCATAAATAATATGTAGATGTGGTCAATTTAACTATCAGCAGTTTACAATATCAAAGTCAGGCAATTACTACAACTTTATATTTTAACAATGAAGAATTGCTCTTTCAGTTTTATTGCCAAGTACAGAAAATAACTTGAGCTGCATTTATCCATGAAATTTATCTTTTGCAAAATGTTCATGTGACACCAGGGTGAAGAACTAGCCTAAGGCAAAGGGTGTGAAAATGCATTTTCTTCTAATTTACTTTATGCTGCTCCCAAGCCCACAGGGTGGATGGATTTAAATGGCCTATTCAAATAATGATTAGATTAGTATAGATTAACATCCTGTTCCATGTAATCCAAGCACTTTCCTAAACATTTGGCATCAATTTTTATGGGAAAAAAAGTGAGCGATTACTCTCTCTCCACACACTTAAATGCTTTAACAAACTTGATTTCAAATGCGTTAACAACAAAGACTTTGATCGAACAACAAAATATGATGAACTACATCATGATTTCTGCAGAAGCTTGCTTTTAGACAAAGCATGGTAATTGCTTAAAGCTTACATTTTGAGGGCACACTATGAAGCTAATAAACATACAAACATTAAAAAAAAAAGGCACTTCAGTATGTTTTGAACAGAAAACCAGTTCATTTAACAAGTAGGAATTTTTGTGTTTGACATCTTAAAACCAAGTGCTTCCAGGCACTTCCTGCTAAGAGACTTAATAATTCAGAACTGTATTTTTCTTACCTAATTTTTATTCATTAATTAAGTGAACAAGTGTGGGGGGTGTGCTAAATTCCACCCCCTCTCCCAGTCACTTTGCTTTGTTTTGAGGTTCATTCAGTCATTACATTTGAGGAACAGGGTGCTCCAGCTAAAAAAGTAGGTAAAAGTCTATTTATTTCAGATCAGGTTGCTGCTGTCAAAAGAGGGATCCCAGACTCCTCCCTTCTCCACTGTGTCCTCTGTGCCAACCACTCAACCGATCCAGTTCTGAGGGTCAGTTACAACGGGAAGAAAAATCTAACACATAGATGGCAGGGAAGCAATGGACAATTCACTGGGAGTCTGTCAGATAATCTGAAAACAAAGCAAGATGGTGTTCCTGCTCATATTTCTGTATAAATAATCATGAAACACAATGTAAACTCATCTAGACAATGTAAAAATAATACACAGACAATACACACTTGCTGAGAGTTTAGAACTCTGTTAGGAAAGTAAAACAGGGAACTGATACCTTGCTAGAGGTATTCCATTGCAACTCCCATTGATCTGAACAAGTGCGCCCTTCTCTGCCACACTCAGTCACTGCCAAGCAGGTGAGCAACAAGAAAACAGATACCCAGAATATCAATTCATGAAACATTTCAGAGCAGAATTTAAAGAATGGGGGAGGGGAGGAAACAGGAGAGATAATTTAATTAAAGCTAGGGCAGTGGTTTGGTGTTCAGCAGTACTTGCCTAGGACAACTGCTTCTGCTGGCACTTCCAGCCAACTCTCCTAGAAACATTGTGCAAAACAGCCTAGGGACTGCTGTAAAGCAAGAGAGGACATCACATTGAGAAAACTTGATCAGGCAGGATCTGCAAGTTATTTAACAAGTATATATCTGGCAAAAACTATTAAGCATATCATCACCACAGTCTCACTAACCATCACTAGTCCCTTCTCTGACAACAAGACTTCTACCCTCCTGAAGGAAAATGTGTCAGGGGTAGAGGGTAGAAAATAAGAGTGGAGAGCATGGGGACAATTTTTTAAAAATCAAGATATTAAAAAAAAAAATCACTCAGCACTAGCAGGAGAAGATCTGTGAGGATAGCCTTACATCAGCTAGTAATAGCATGTATTTGTTTTTGGGTTCCCCCACCTCTAGTTTTTCCTTCACTATTTCACAGCCTAAGGTTGCGCTACTATGTTTCATTGGGCTGAAGCAAGCAGCATTGAGTAATTGTATCAAAGGAGCTTGGCTCAGTATTTAATGCTTTATTTGTAAACGGAACTCAAAAGCAACTGCTACTTAACAGTTTCTAAACACTCCATTCAAAGAAGCGTGGCCAACAACAGTCAAAAAACTGGAACAAGGCAATGACTTCAGCTGAAGTTTGGGGGGGAAAGAATTAAACAGTAGATTTCATCTACTAAAGATAAGCCTCTAGCCCCAGCCCTTCAGAAAGCAAAGGGTACCCCAAGAGTGCTTCACCCTCTCCCCGCTGGCGCCAAAAGTAAAGAGGGCAGCTGCTGGGCTGCCCACACACAGGCTCCCAGCAAAAGCTGCCAGCAAGGCAGAGCCACCTCAGGACACCACTCAGGCAGACAGCCCTGGACCAGAAGGAATACCCCATCCCTCTTCTTCCCAAGGCACCACTGCTCAGGCTCGTGTATTTACACCTGGCCCACAAGATGGCACTGACAGAAAAACTTTGCTCCCTCTTTTTAGCTCTCTCCCTTGCCTCCCTCTGTCACCAGGCTCACCACTGCCCTGGACTGATTCAGAGAAGGACTGCCACCTACTGAAAACACCATATCATTTTCCCACATAGCTGAATCTCCCTCCTCACCTGCCCACAAGTTACCCAACCAGCTGGATCCTGCTGGCTTCATCCAAGAGATGGAGTATGAGGTACACAGCTGCAGGCACCTTTTTTTCAGTAACAAGAGTCCGAGGTTTTCAGCCTCAGACAATTTTCCCCATTACCTAGAATTTTTCAGTATTTCCTGAAAAACAGGCAAACTCCAGCTCTCAGTAATACTGACAGGACCAGCCCAGCATCTGATGAACCATCTAAACTCAGTTAACTATAGTGAAATAGAGGGCTCAAGCTGAAACATGCAAGTGCTAGAGCCATTTGTGTATTCAGCTGAGCACAGTAAGACAACTCCCCTTAAGGAAATGGAGAAATCATCATATTCTAATATTTTTCTTTTAATTAGAGCAAGGTGCTTTTCCCCTCTCATCAACATCATCTTTCAAAATCAAGCCTGTGAAAACTACTCTCCACAGCAGAATGCATATCACCTTCCCCACACATGCCAGAATATTTACATGCAAGTAGAAGTCAGGAACAGTTGCAAAGCTGGAAGCACTTTAAAATTCAGAGCAACTCACAAAAGACCTAGATTTGGTACTCCATCATTAACAGATAATTGAAGTGATTTATGTCGGCTCTTAAGTTCAAAGTAAAATCAAAGTATTCTGGCGAGATGACAGTAAACAAAAGGAGCAGCCTGCTTTGCCAGGCTGGACTCTCTTCTGCATAGTCCTCATTTGAGGTAAGCTTCAAAGCAACAGTTCTGCCAGAATTCCTCCCTTGCCAAAATGATGCAATACAGTCATTGTCACAAGAGGAGAAAGTTTTCCAGGTTCCTGAAGAGATTGAGCACCATCATCTCGCATACTGCAGGATGCACTTCAGCTCCAAGGACCTTCTTAGTCCAAACGCATATGCTAAGAAAATACAACATTATGTCACTAAGGTCTGAGGTACTCAAGTTTTCTTCACACAATATACCACCACCTATAACCTATTCTGCGTATTTTTTGCTTCTCCTCTGTCACACACACTCTTGGGAAATAATCTGACACCTAATAACAATGTAGCTGTGTTCAGTATACACAATTGTAGCAATTGTTTAGCTCAAGATTATCTATATTTAGTGCAAGATTTATCTACATTGCTATTTTTAGTATGTTTGCCTGCTAAAAAATCTCTTCAAAACTATTCAAGAGAAAAAGTATGCATGTAGGGAGTCTGAGACGTCCTAAGTCCAGCTTCACAAGGCATTCGTGAAAACCACAACAGCAACTAACCAGACCACAGCCTCCCTCTGGGAAGTAAAAAGGCGGGCAGGTCCAGACAGGAACAAGACCTCACTTCTGAAATGCACTTCTCTGCTGAGCACTGAGCACACAGCAGGTGCCACTGTCCTGATGCCATCTCCATCCCTCTCTAGTGTCCCTGCTGCTCTCTTGCTGAGAGGGACAGAGCAGCTCCCCTGCTCTGCTCCCAGGACCTGCCTTCACACCCCCTCCCTCTGCACAGCTTGCTCCCTGCTCAGGGCTAATCAGAAGGGCCCCCCTTGCCCCAGCTCCCACCCTTCAGAAAATCAGCAGATGAGCCCTTCCTTACTGTGCTTCACAACAAAGGAGGGCACAAGAGGGCTAAAGAAACCAGAGAGCAAGAACTCCTCTGACAAGTCAGGAAAACAGTGTGTAATCAGGAAGCAGACTCCTCTCCCTTTTTAAGCCTTAAGGACTCCAAAGTTCTGCTCAAAACCCTCCAACTCTCTCTACCTGCCCTTTTCTCCCAACTTTCCTAGTTTCCACACCTTTCCTCAGATGATTAACTCCTCTTCTATCAAAGAAGCAATAAAATCTTCTTGTGATAACTGTTTGCTATATCTGAGCATAACATGGAAGTCTTCTGTGCATTCTCAATTAATAGTGCAATACATTCTAATTGCTAGATGAAGGTTCATTTTATTCTCAAGATCCAAACAAACACCACAAATGAAGCAGTTACACAGAAGCCTCTCCCAAACCACAGAGCAACTCATTTGCAAAACTGTTCTGAACAGATCTATACCAGAACTGTGGTTTATCCTGGCAGGCAGCTGAACACCACTGAGCCATCACTCACTCATCTCCCAGCCCTCTCCCAAGTGGGATAGGGGAGAGAATTGGAAAGAATTGTTAAACTCATGGGTTGAGAAAAAGGCAGTTTAATACAACAGAAAAGGAAGAGAAAATAACAATAAGAGCATATAGAAAAGAAGTGATGCACAAGCACCTGTTGACCAGGGCTCAGCCAGTCCCCAGCAGGTGGACAAGCCCTGGCCACCTTCCCCCAGTGTGGGAATATCCCTTTGGTCAGCTGGGATCAGCTGTCCTGGCTGGGTCCCGTTCCAGCTTCCTGTCCCCCAATCTCCTCCCTGGCAGCACAGCACAAAAATCTAAATAGTCCTTGCTTGAGGGTAAGCACTGCTGAGAAACAACTAAAATAGTGAGTTATTAACATTATTCTCATTCTAAATCCAAAATTCAGCACTATGCTAGCTCCTAAGAATAAAATTAACTCAATCCCAGCCAAAACCAGGAGGACTAGTTAATATTTACTGGGTCACTGCAACCTGCCTTGTACATGCTGACCACCAAGACACGACTGAAACATATTCTGACACGCTAGACTCACCCTCACGTATGCTTCATGCAGCAAAGAAAGGAATCTGCACCCATGATAGATCCATTGTGCCAGACTACATGCGCTGTCTCATATGTTTGTGCTCAAAGCACCACAAATCATGCAATCAAAAGAACTGGCAGGAATTAAAATACTCATGGTTGAATTCAAATTTTCAAAATTATTTTTTACTTGGAAAGTACTGAACATAGACCTCCAGTAGCAAAGAAAGTACTTGCATGTTCCCCAGCTATTTGCTACATTATTTGTTACAAAGACACGTTTGTAAATCCACCTGTTTCTATATAGCTTTTTTCTAAGTCTTTTTAAAATCACCATATATCGGGTGATTTTGAGTATGTATCCTAATAAGGAGGTTTATTCTTCCTCTTTAATGACAGCCACTGGAATCACTTTAGTCAAGAGGTGATAGCACAATACTATGCTACTGCTGATGCAACAAGCTCACACAAGGCAGAATCACAAGAAATAAATCCTCACTGAAAGAGAAGGAAGGCTTAAGTGAAAAGGGAACCATGTAAGGATTTGAGAAGCTACCATGTGCATTTGTGGTTTAGACTGGGTTTTACTGAATAAAACTGTAAAAATTTCTGATACTACCGTTCCTCCCTGTCCAACACCATATGTTCCTGCCTCTCTGTGTCACCTTCTCAGCTAGCATGACACTATGCACAAATGGCACACAGGATGAGGAACTGGCTTAATCTCAGAAAAAAAAAAATATTTTTCCGTCATTCTGTCTGTAAGACACCCTTAAAGTAGTATTCAAAGGCTTCTCTTAAATAGGAATACAAAGGATTGGTAAACATATGAAACACAGTCTCAGTACTAGGCCTGCTACTCTGTGCATCATAAAAATTCTTTGTATCACAAGAAGCCATTCTTATGAAAATAATGTAAGTCAAGTAACAGCATCTCCCTGTCTTAAAAACACATTTACACACGAGAAAAAGGATAGAAATTGAGGGCGTGAGGGAGAGGGAAGCAGTCACATGTTGGAGGTATGTATGTACAAGACAAGTTGCAGCAACACTTCACTGTAAGCAATATCTAAAATATATTCAGAATAGCTTTGTGAACAAGTAGAAATCAGGGTGGGAGTTGGAGGAACGAGTACAGGAGACACATCTTAATTAAAAGATACAACTTTTCCCCATTGAAAAATATATCAGTAAGATCTCAGCCTTGAAATAAAACTTCACAATGTGTGGTATGTAAGCAAAGAATGGTAACTTTAAAATATTAAAATTCTGGAAAATGCTTATGACATTTAAGAATCATGAAGGTATTTGGCAGCCCACCTTCTGGGTTAGAAAGACATTGTGTTGGAATAAATTCAGGAGCAAACCTGAGGAATAATGTTCTTGACAAAATAAAGATGATAGTCTGAACAAGGGCTGAAAGGAATAGGTGGATGATTTAATTTCTGTATCATCGTCCTAAGACTGGCATAAAGCTCTTCAGTACTAGAAACCTATTTACTCCTAATTCAATGACAAGTAAATGTCAGCCAAGTCCATCCACGCTAGCAGCATAGCTCTGCACCTTCCTTATACCAACAGGTCTTTGAAAGGCAACTGGCATAATACCTGTCCAAGTCCACACTGGTAGTAGGATTTTAGCCATAACTATCTAAAGTGGGCAAGGCTCAGGGGAAAGAAGCATCACCTGACAGATGAATGGCTGTTAGGGGTGGGTGTGAGGGAAAAACAGACAGGTACCCTTGCTCCCAAAAGATTACCTGCTCTAACAGAGTGACACCAGAACCCCTTACAGACTTTTCTGCAAGGCCACAGCTCCAGTATAGACGTTCACAGATATTTGTATATCTTGATGAAATCCTGAGTGCTGTGAATTATATTTTATAAATTTGCATGCAGTGTTCTGAACCTTAAGGGCAAATCCCTCTTGTACAAGAGATTTTATAATATACAAATGCAGGATCTCCTCAGACTATGTAAGACTGCCAGGTTTGCTTTATTTCTTCATTGGTTAGTTTATTATAGAAATAAAGTCCTGAGTTTGGCATTGCTGCCTTTGTAATAAAATGACCACCCTTGAATCCTAGAGGTGAGCAGGTCTCTTGGCAGGTAGAGAAAAGGTTCTCAGACCCATGGCTTCTCTTTTTTCATTAAGCAGTTGCTATCTTATCCATCAGTATAGAAGTCAGAAATACAAAATATTTTTGGGCTCAAGAAACCTGTTAGCATTAGATATTTGCAGACAAGCAAGCATTAATCTTTTATTTGCTGATGAAAGCCAGCAAAACAATCCTGCAAGATGCTAGTTACAGAATTTGATCATACAGACTGTGACATTGTTCGCAGGATATATCAAGCATTCTGCCCTTTAAGCAGCAGATACTAACATGGTTTTCTATTAACCTGTTTTTGTTTACTATTCTACATTCAGCTGCTCCCCCAACAAATTTCACTGCTGTTGAACTATACAGTGATTTCTCTAGGGCTTGTTTTTGGTCCTGCAAGCTGTCAAACAGCTCTAGCCAAAGAATATGAAAAGACAACATTATATTCAGGAAGCTCAAGCTCCTTTGAAAGAGAAAAAAACTAGAGTAACATGACACAGGTACAAGATAATCATAATGGCCAAACTTCCCAGAGCTCAGGTAGAAATAAGCCATTACTTTTTGAAAAGCAGATGATGCTCCTCAGAAGCGAGTACAGTTAAATGTCTTCCCACCCAAAGAGAAAACTGGGTGGGAAAACAGCCCCTAATGCAAAAATGGCAAGAACAGTACATAGCAAATATTCTATTTGCCTAAGGAAAAGGTGAACTGTAAGATGTGAACTGAAAACACAGGCAACTATTCTACAGTCCCCTCCATTGACACAGACATTCAGCAACAGCACTGAAGGCTCAAAGTAGAATAAACTACTCAATATTACAATTATTCTACGGAAGCACTAATGGCTTTCAGAAGGGAAAAAAATATGGAAATTCAGTCCCTGGTAGAGGTCTTAGGAACATTTTTTCATTAATAGGTCTCAGTTCCTTGTATCCGCATACAAGAAAACTGTATTAAAAATAATTTTAAAAACCCAATACTTGCAGCACATTCTTCTGGTTATTTCTGGAATCATGTTTTGCGTTATAAAGATTGCTGCAAGCTCCAAATTAAGTATTCTCTTTTCCCTGTAACACTTAAATATCAAAAAATACTGGGGGGTGTGGGAAGGGAGCCATTGGTTTCCTCTGAGGAACAGCAATCCTCCTCATTAGAATTTGAAATATCCTTTCTGAATGTTTTATTATCTTTCTAACAACCCAAACTTACTGGGAAGCAAGAGGAAGAAAATAAGAACAAATTTCAGACACCAGCACTTTTCCAAATCAACAGATTTTCTCATCTCTGCCCCTTATTTTATATGTAGAAAAACAACCAAAGTTATCATGTCCTCTAAATAAAAGGATCCACAGATGAAAGCATCTCTAAGAAGCCATCTACTGCTGTGCAACTTTCCATTAATCACAGCAGTTTATCAAATTCAAGCATGCCGTAAAAAAGTCTCCAAAACTGGAGACCTACAGAGCTCCAGCAAGGCAAGGAGCTGCGACATGGCTTCATAAAAATACACCACCACCGCTTCCAAGATGAGCTCAGATCTGGGAACAAAAAGTGCTTGTGCAATGCTGATCTTAGGCTAGTCAAACCACAACCGTGCTGTCACCCGGCTCACAAAACTACACACAGAGAAATCATCTGGTCCAGCTACATATAGTTCACATTCAATGTAAGGCTCAAGTGCAACTCTTACAGGTCACAGAAAACTCCACATTGTGGAATACTTTTTAGGAAAAGCACCACATTAGTGCACAGAATAATGTCACATCTCCCCACGCCACCCTAGAGCTTCCACTGATACTCCTATTGTCCAAATGTTTCTATTATTGAAGGTACCACATACACATCCACCCCTTTGTCAAATATTTGTACTCACCACTAACTCCTTGCTAGCTCCCCTGCCCTCTCTGAAAATACCCGCTAAAGCAGCTCCAGAGACGCTCCGCTCCTCACACTCTTAGCTCAACGCAATCTCTAACCCTCGACTGCGACTCAGGAAGCATTACACAGACCTGCACGGGGGAGCTGGGCCATCTCCCCAGCTCCCACAGAGAGGAAGGCACAGCTTCTCCAGGGCTGACTCACACCTTGTTAACAGAGGGACAGGAAAGAGCCCAGGAGTAGCGGATGGCCAAGAGGCCCCTGCCAGCTACTCCCTGGTTGAATCCAGGTTGCCATTGCTCTCATCTTTGGCCGCAGTGAGGGGTTTGAAAAAATTAATGAGAAAACAACAGGGAACAGACAACATACAAACCATAAATACGTGCACAAAAGCTCCATTAGCCCAAGCATTTGTGCCCCTTCTTGCCAGCTTCTGAACTCTCTGGTAGCTTGGGAATAATTCCTGTTCCAACATGCTGAGCTGGAAGCTACTGCTGCCAGTTACCTCCACGTAAGAAAGGTGTTTCCGGCAGTCTTGCTGAGAAGCCCCTGAGGCCAGGTTAACAATTTGACTATTCCCAAAAATATTCAGGCTCTCAGAACAAGGCCAAAATTATCTTTTCTTTTAATCACTTTTCTTCATTTTCTCATCATCCCAAGGAAAAGAGCTGACAAAAGCTTTCTGCAGCTAGAAAAGAGACCAAACTGCAACGCTATAAGTATTCCCGGCCTGTCACAACTGCAGTAGCTCCAAGCTTTGTGAGAGACCTGATGAAGGAAATTAGTAAAGGGGAGGTGACGATATTAATGCTATTTTCCCCCTCTTTGACATTTACAACACTCAATTTATTTCTGCATTGAGACCTGAAGCACCTCCTCCCCCAGTCCTCCCCAGCTCATGAATGTCTACCACTTGAAATCCAGATCTGCTTGCACACATGAAGGTTCAAAACATAAAAAACCCCACTGTGGCCCAAGAAAAGACAAATGGGAGTGACAGGTGCTCCAAAGCAAAAAAGAATGCTTGACATTATGCACTGTTCACCCCAGAACCTGGTTTCTGACTATTTCAGAATTTAATTTGGTTTTTCTCCCAAGAAATCCTAAGGGATTTTCTATGTATTTGGAGGGGAGAAGGGAAAGCAGGTAAAAATGTAAGGACTTATTCACAAGAGGAGTGCTAAAAGCAGTCTTAATTTCCATCTTAATCCATGAGGGAACCTAAGATTAAGGGCAAGTCCTGCAAGTATGATATTTTTCATTGATGATATTTCACTGTGTAACAGCCTCAGGAAAGCAGAGCCTTTTTAAATGACATTTAGTTACTGCTTGGCAGAATCATAGGCAAGACCAGAGATACACTATAAGACCCTGCAAATGAATTAAGGCAATACTATATTAATTTAGGTTCAGAAGCACTAGAAACCAATCTTTTCGCCCCAAAAAAATGTCTCCAAGAACTGAAATTACCTCTCACTTTCCAATGCAGAGAAGCTGAAACCTGTTTTTAATCTCATCAGTTCCTTCCCACACACCAACATCAAGTAAACTCGACAGCAGTTACGTACTTGCTACAGCTAAATATACCAGCAATATTCGAGAACCTAATCTGCAACCCTGCGAACATACGTTCAGAAAAGATGGCAGATTGCTGGGCTTTTATGTAACGCAAATTTAAATAGAAGAAACGGCACCTGCCATTTCTTCGATTAGCATTTCACTCGGCTGTAGGCATCTTAATTTCTCTGAGCCGACCGCTGCCCTTCCAAAGCGATTCCACGAACAAACCGGACGCAATCGATACGCACCAAGAATCGGCTGGGACAGAACGGCAGCGGTTTCGGCCGCCCCGGGGCCGGGCGAGCCCGGTCCCCGGCACTCGGCGTGCGCCGCGAGAGGCGCGGGGCGCGCCCTGCCCGCCCGGCGCTGGCCGAGGAGCGGCGCGGCCCTTCCACGCGGCTCGGCCGGGGCGCGGCCGCACCGCGCCGCACCGGGCAGCGCCGACAACGCCGAGGGCTTCCCCGCAGCCCCCCGGACCCGCGGCCGGGGGAGGGGCGGCCGCCACCATCTTGTCAGCCGCGTCCCCGGGCACAAAGGGAGGGCGAGAACCACCCCCCGCCGCCGGGACCGAGCCGGGCGCCCCCAGCCCCGACTCACCTCCAGGCGCAGGGAAGCACCGCAGCCCCGCAGGAACTCGCGGATGTTGCTCAGGCACTCGCCCTCCGTCCGCGGCTCCGGGTACACCTGCAAGAGAAGAGGCGGGCGGCTCAGCGCGGGGAGGAGACGGGACCGCACCGCGGCGGGGCGGCGTCCCCCACCCCGCCGCTCCCCTCACCTCCCGCTCCCTCCGCAGGCAGCGGCGCCGATCGCTCCCACTGGAGGGTTTGAACCGGGAAGTAAACACGGAGCACAGGAAATGGCGTGCGAGGGCGGGGGGCGGCGGGCAGGAGCGCGGGCAGGGGTGCCCCGGCCAGGCGCGGTCGCGGGCGGCTCTGCCCCGGCGGGGCGGGCGGAGGGAGGGAGCGAGCGAGGGAGGCGCGGCCCCGCTCGGCCCGCCCCAGCCCCGCCCCGCTGCGGGCGGGAGCGCCCCTGGGAGCGGCCCCGGGCCCCGCCGCGCCGGGCTTCGCAGTTTTTCGGGATGCTGACACACAGACCGCGGTGCCCGGACGGGTTTGGCCGCAGGACGAGGCGGGCAGCCCGGGGACAGCCCCTCCTGGGGACGAGCGGTGACCGCGCACAGGGTACAACGCGCACCGGGGCCGGTGTCGCCAGTGGGGCCTGTCGGTGCCCTCGTTCTGACTCCGGACCACCCTTGGGTATCGGTTTTCTAACGAGGAAATGCATCAAAAATGCTCCGAAGACCTCCGCGGGAAACACCAGCCCCCGGAGTTAATAATCTACCAATTCCAGGGTCTAATGTTAACGACCTTTATCTGTAGTTTATTAAACAGCCCCTTCCTACCCCAGAAGAAAAACGGCTTCACGGAGAGGAAAACCTTGACTGAATCTAAGACAGTTTTTGGCAAGGCAGCCGTCTGCTCTCTGCGGCCGCACTCGCGGTGCCTTCAGCTCAACCTCTGTCTACCCCGAAAGCAAACTTCCACGGAAAAGCAACTTTAGGGACACGGCTTAACTCACCTCAGCTCAACTAAATTCTGTGTGCACATTGGCATCGTTTCACGATAAATTCATTGATTTCTGTGAAGTAGTTTAGCAAGCAAATCATTGCCCAAACTGGACACCTCGTTCTGTCAGAAGGGGAAAGCCTAGTACAGAAGTGCACTGGAGGTGTTGCAACACACAGTGTCACGGCCTTCGATTGTGCATTACACTCAGAGGAGGTTTTGTTAAACACACATGTATGCCAAGCTTACACAAACTCACAGCATAATCCACTTGCATAGTACTGGAAACTTCACATAAGGTTGACTCCAAATGTTCCATCAAGCTGAAACCAAGCTAGTGCCTTCCCACATGATTATAAGATATTAAAGATACCTCTGACCCCATAATACCATAAGATTAACAAATGTGATACCATGACATGGTGAACCTGGCATAAAGAAATTTAAAACACAAGTCACTATCATTTTCTAAACAAAATTCAGATGAGACTTAAATGAAAACCACTAGTCTGTAATACAAGGAATTTGGTAACAATATGAGTTGAAGAATTTTCCTTTCCTCAAGGAAAGCACACATACACACACCCCTCCAAAATCCTCAAATTGTTTGGTACTACAATAAATCACTGTGGGTTAAGAATTACCCTTTACTACGCTAAAACATAAAGGGAATCCTAAAAAAGCCCCATGGAAATACTACAGCCCAAAAGATCTATTCAGTAAGTTTGAAGGACACAAGAGGTGAGACAGCTCTCCTGAAAACACCATGACCTTTGTGTCTCTTGCTTGAAATACTTTTTGATTGCTGCATTAATTTATTTCTTAATTCTAGTAAGAAATCTAAAGCTATCATGCCAAAATCCCTTGTTAGAATAAGGTGCTGGGAAATTTTTTCAATGTTGATGCTTTCAGTATGCTCTCTCCTATATGTTCTTCATATTCACACAACAGTGATACAGTTGCAATTTATAACTGTTTTATCTTAAACTATCTGAATAATAACTGGGGTTTATCTCCTTTCACACATGCTACTTCCTTGTCTCTTTTTTGAGACCACCAATTTCTTTTCATCTACTTTGCTCATCAAGGCCACATTTCATTCTGAGAAGCCTTAACATTGCTTCTGCTCTTCAAACACGAATAACATCTCCCAAGAAATCACAGTAAATCCAGGTTTCTCTTAAAAGAAGCAAATGTCTTGTCTCATAACGTAACCCACATTAACACATAATGTCCCAAAGTCCCCAACAAATTAAACTCAGTAATTCTAAGAAACCCCTCTTTTTTGAGACCACCATTTTCTTTTCATCTACTTTGTTCATCAAGACCTCATTTCATTCTCAGAAACCTTAATATTACTTCTGTCCTTCAAACACCTCATAAGAAGCTGCACATAATTCGTGAAAGTCTGAACAATAAATGGAAAGAGGCAAAAAAAAAAAAAAAAAAAAAAAAAAAAAAAAAAAAAAAAAAAAGGTTGAGAGGGAGAAAGGGAAGAGGGTAAGGTGAGACATGATTAGCGATGGCAAAAACTTTCAACTGAAGATTAAAGAAGAACAAGCAAAGAAAACCCAAACCCTGCAAATTGTTCCCTGTTAGGTCTGGAAACTAAAATTACAAGCCAAATACACCACTGAGACCTTAGCCTCACCAGCATACTGATGCATGTTTCCACTTAAAAATCATCTTCCTCAATAAAATAAGTTACAGTAAATCTTTAGAAATGCGGTTTCTTCCTTCAAAACAAGGGAAAATACTTTGGAGTGATAAAGGAAGCAGGGTGTATTTTCTCAGCTCTGTGGCTACAATGGCATTTTTATACAACAGAAGACAGAAGCATATGGGTAAAGAATTTAAAAATATCTTAGCATTTGCATCCTAGAAATGCAGGAATGTAGAGCATTAATGATCCCATAAAATGAAGCAAACCCGTTATTTACCTGGAAAATCTTAATGTGATTCTGGCAACCTTCTACAGACAGCTGAGAAACACAGTAAAGGACCTGAAGAACAACATCAGCCCTGCGATAGAATGTTAAAGTGCAGTTATATGGGCCAGGCCCCTGATAAAATCACACACATGGTACATGATATACTTTACAGTCACAGGAAACTCAGGAGCATGACCTCTCACACAGATCGCATTTATAGCCTCACAGACTATTCAAAATGTATCAGAACGTCATGCAAGCAGACCGCAGGCAGGTAAGTCCTAGTCTGCCTGAAAGGCAGCAAATACATTCAGAGACAAAGGATAAACAAAATTAAAGTAGGGTCATATTCCCAAATTACTTAGCTTAACAAAAAATTGGTTGCATGTACATAAAGTCAGTGAAATAAAGAGGTTATGTATTTTCCTCTCCAGTATTTCCTTCATCCTTTTCCTAGACCAACACCATCAGTTCATTAATGGGGGTTGTCTACTTCTTATATGTACACACAGCTCTTAGTACAAAGAGGCCTCAGTGTCCAACTGGAACCACTGCGTGCCCTACTAATACAAATAAAAAAGGTTAATAGTAATTAGAAAAGAAAAAGATTCCAGAGGGGCATGACAGATTCTTAATTAGGGACCGTGGTGCCACAGTGGAATCCAAAGAGATGAGAGGAAGGTAATATGCAGAGAAGCCACTGTTTAAACCACTTCTTTGTGGTTCAGGGACAGGTTCTGATTAAGATTTAATCTCTTGGGGAGCAGTGCTAGAAACCACAGCTAGTTCACTGAGGACACATATGTGATGCACTGCAGCTATCAAGGAGCAGAGTACATTTCCCACCATCCAGAAAAAGTGGGGAACATTGTGCAATGCAAATAGGTGGTACCTAGTTAAGTGTTACATCCCTTTTGATCATTTTAAATCTGGTTTTAAACAACATAACAAGTGGCTAAAAAAGGGCAATGCAGAGAGGCTGCATCAGGAAAAAGTATGACGGGGTGGTCTCAGAAAAAAACTAAAAAGGCTAGTTCATTCAGACAGGGAAATTATATGAAGAAAATAAGCAACGAATGTGTATAAAAATGAATTAAAAAAAAAAAAAAAAAAAAAAAAAGCAAACCCACAGATCTTTGATTGCAAACTCGAGTAAACATGAGACATTAATAAAAAGTAGGAGACATCCTCAGCTATATGTATGGGAAATAAGCTATTTACTTGCATTCATCTGCTGAACAAGTTGACAAACCGGATGACAGAGCAAGAAGTGTACGTCTTTATAGAGAAACGGGAATATACTAGATGGACTAAGTAACAACAGTTTCTACATGCAAATTACATCAATAATCTACTTAGCACAACATATAATAAGTGCAACATGGTTTACTATGTGAGGAGACTATCTCAGTTACTAGAAAGCAGAAACTAACAGGAAAAGTAACACTAACTGCAAGCTTGTAGCCAAGTTCAGCTGACACTTAAAAACGTCCTGTTCGGGTGTACAGCCGCTCGAGCCTGAAGTTTAAAGACTGAGCCCTTAAGTAGCGTGATAGCCTATTCATCCTGCCTAAAGCCTTTTACATCAGATTCCCCCCACAGCACGAAACAGTTTTCTCTCCATGTTTCAGAACACCTTGTACACACAGAGTATTACTGCAAACTAATCAGTAAAATTACCATAATTGCACAATGCAGCAAAGCTAACTAAAGGGTCCTATTGATCACGTTCAGTCTCACAGCAGCTGTGTTTCTCTTGCTTCCAGTCCCTCTGACTGGTCAAGGGCAAATGATCTTCCAGTGGGGCAAACACCTCCTGCACAAGCACTACAGGCTGGGGGCTGTTGCCAGGGTTTGTGTTCAGGGATAAAAACGAGATTAAAAACATCATGAGGAGGAAGCCTGGCCATTCTCACACCAGCCCGGGTGGCGAAGCTGCAGGCGATTAACTGTCCAACAACTGCAGGTTCCTTCCCTCGCCGCCCCTCCTCCCAGCTGTTGCCTGCTGCCTGCGCCTCCATCCAGGCCCAGCAGGGCCCATTCCTTTCTGCGCTCGGGTGTCCTGCTCTGTCCCAGACCATCGGCCCTCACAGATCGCACCCAGCAGGGATGGGAAAGAAAGAGTGGCTACACAGCTACACGGGGGGACATCCGCTACTTCTCGAGGGAGCATCCACCGCTAGGGACCAATGGCAGGTGCAGCACTTCCTCCACAGACACTGAGCAGGTGGGCAGAGAGGACTGCAGACAGAGCCCTGTGCTCCTCCCAGGACAGCAGGAGGCACAGCTGCGCTTCACAGGATCGCATCTTCCACATCTCTAAGTAAGGAGCACTCTGCAGTCGAGCCCGACCGCATAAAGCGCTGCACATCGTACTGATGGCACGTTAGCAGGATGCTAGAACTAAATTAAAACACAGATCAGGATTCTCAACAAAGTGCAGTTTTGTTTTAAAATCAGGTGTCTTGAGAGAGCACCAGACCTCAGCATGACAGTTTCTGCAGTACTGACTTTTCCTACCCTACAAAACCTGCAACTTACAACCTTTTCAATAATAATCTGCACAGATGCCAGCATGGATTAGACACCTGTATTTTGGCTTGAGGGAACCCATGCTCTGAAAGCACAGCAGCAGACAGTCACACAGATAGTAAGGGCTAGATCCAGCAAAAGACTGAAGCTCCTACCGGTCATGCACTAAGATGCCAAAATTTTATACTTCCACAATTAACCTAGGCTCTTCATACAATACAAAGAGGAAGGAAGGTGCCTTACAATATGCCCTAAAATTCTTATTTGCTGAAAAGGATACCCAGCCAGGAAGATAATCGAGACACAGCAGAAGGTAAAAGCAGTATTTATTTAGTGTCCCAAACTCCAGTCATCTCCTAGACTTACAAGAGTTCTTTGAGTGTCATTTGGAAGAACTCTCTGAAAAGAGGTTAGTGTCCGTTTTTTATTAACAATAGAGCATAAAGGTTCCCAAACCTCTTGCCCTTGGATACCTCTATTGGTGACAGCCACAGAGGCAGCTCTTGGGTCTCATTGCCTCGTTCCAAAGCCATCAGCATGACTCCTCTACTTTACATTCTACATCCCCACACCAGTCCCTGTATTCCATCTTTCCATCTCTCCCACCTCGGACCACACACCATCACCTTCCAAACCAACAAATCTAATCCCACATTTAGCCACACATACATAACCCACCACCTTTTCCTTACTGTCCAACAGGCCTCCCCAACTCATCAGCCACCACTCTGTGCTCCCTCAGCCTCCACTTTACTATGCTATCTGAAACCATGAGCACATTTGGTTGTCTGAAGACTCCTCCAGCTCTTCTGATTTCTTCCTTTGCACATGTTCAGAAATGCTCCTCTGCCTGACTAGCCATCATTAACAGTGACCTACATTCAAACACACAAATCCTCTGCTTTAGCTGCTTCAGTTCTTTACTGTAATATTCCTCAAAACCTAAGTTCAGCTAAGTTTGCAAATGAAATGTACAGTTTGGTTAAAATGCCAGCCGGGACTTGTGGCAGCCTTTCTAAATGGGACCTTATGCAAAAATTTGATCTGCTTTTTTCCATTAGTCTGCCCTCCAAAAATTACTCTGTAAAACTGATTCAGCTGTTTGAGCTCATCTTTTCAGATATGCACCTGAATTAAACAATATTCAGGAAAACAGTACATTATTTTGCAGTAGAAGTACAGAATTTTTGCCACTTCCCTTGGACCCTGATTAAATTCTCATCAAAGCACATAGACTCAAGTTGCATCAGGGAAGGTTCAGGTTGGACATTAGGAGGTTTTTCTTCACAGAAAGAGTGATTAAACATTGGAATGGGCTGCCCAGGGAGGTGGTGGAGTCACCCTCCCTGAAGCTGTTTAAGAAAAGACTGGATGGGGCACTTAGTGCCAAGGTCTAGTTAACAAGGTGGTGTTCAGTCAAAGACTCGATGATCTCAGAGGTCTCTTCCAACTTAATTGATTCTGTGATTTTGTGGAAGTCTATAAACTGACTCCCACGAGGCAGGCTTTAACCCAACCCTAAGATGCAAACATGATAGTCTATAAGGGCACCAGTGAAGTCCGTACAGTACTTTTGTTTTCTCAAGTTTCCATCAAATTTTTATATTTCATACAGAAAACATAGGTTGACACAGCATTAAGAAAATGAGAATTCCATGCATGTAAAACTTACAAGCTGTCTTTTCAACTGCTATTAGGATCCTTGCAGGCCCTCCCTCTGTGACCTGAACTAGGCAGGAGTCCTACCAGAACACATGCACGTGAGTGTGCCTGAAGGATGTGATATACACACATAAGAGAGTGGTTGCAGCTGCAGCAGTAATCTGCTTTCCCTTCCTTCCTAAAAGTGAAGAACATTCCTAATTCCTGTGGTTTTGCTTATTTTCTTGCTATTTTGAAGAAAAAGAGGAAATCAGCTAGCACACAACTGACCCCAACCCCAAGCAGTATCATCAGCCTCAGGCTGCAGAGCTCCAGGAGTGCCAGCATTTAGCGTCCACAGGAAGATGTGTATTTCCCCAAAGTCAGTGCATGGAAAAAGCCTAATGAAGTGCAGCTCCAGGTGTGGGCTTGGCAGGAACTGAACCAAAGAGATTCCCTCATGAAGGAGAGCTGATGGGGAAGGATTTTGCACCCCTTGTCACGTAAACCCTGCAGCGTTTCCTGTGGAGCATCGCTGTTTTGATGCAGCGCAAGCTCAGGCTTCAGGAGTCCAATCACTCAGGGTTTGTTTACACTGGGAGAGCTCTGCTGCTAGATATGCTGGCATCGCTCCTCAGTGTGGATGTAACATATGCCAGAGAGGGAATTCCTCTGCCAGTCTAACAGTACCACTTCCCCCAGTGACATTAACAAAGCCAACAAAAGCAGCTCTCTGACAGCACAGCTGCACCAGTGGGGGGTATATGATTTTTACTGCTTTCCCCCTCCCCCCACCCCACGAAAATGTTCCATAGGACTACCAAAGCCCTACAGAAGGGATGGATTCTCTTCTGGGCAAGCTGCCAACATCATCCAATAGCACTCACTGCAGAGCAGGAAAATGGAGACCCGTATTAAATGCACTTAGACCCAAGCAGTGTTTCATCGGCCAAGAAGGGACAGGAGCCTCTTGCCCACAGGGTCTCAGTGATCCGTGATGAAGAGTGACATGAAGGAAACTTCTTGCAGATGAAGCTGGCCACCCCTGCTCAACTCCCCACCATGATTACAGTGCTGAGGCACTAAAACATGTTGCCCAGATAAGTCATGGATGCCTCATCCCTGGAAGGGTTCAAGGCTAGGCTGGATGGGGTTTTGAGCAACCTGTCTGATGGAAGGTGTCCCATGGCAGGGGAGCTGGAACTAGAAGATCTTTCCAACCCAAACATTCTATGGTTCTATGACTCTGGTGGTGGGTAATGGCAGCAACCACATCGTACTGAGAGATGTGGAGAGAAAACGGCTTTGCTCTAGGCAGCAAAGTGAAGGCGAGAGTAGAAGTGTCACACTGGCTGAGGATCAGGGAGTAAAGCTCAGCCAGCCAAGGTGCAAGACACTGCTTCCATGCTGCCAGCTCACAGTATTTTTGCAAGCCCTGACATGCTTGAAATATTTTAAGGTTCCAGGTCTTCAAATCACAGCCACTGGATAACTACTAATTAAAATGGTTATTTAAGGAAGATGCATATTGAATTCCCCTCAGTGATGCATAGCCAGATTTTAATATTATGTATGCATATATTATATAATATATATATTATATATAAATATAATATATAAATATATGTGTGTGTGCATGTATAAATACACTTACATACATACTTAGTCTGCAAACTTCAATTTTAAAGCCAGACTTCCAGTTTTCTAAGGCTGGAATTAAATGTTTTCAGCTGAACAATGTAGTGCCATCAGCCACTAGCCTGCAGTGCAACCAGAAGGGAGTGTTCTGGTGGCATCCCCACAGTTCTTCCCTTTCTCCACAGAGATGCAGCATTTGGAGGATAGTCTGGGTAGCAGTAGGGCACCTGAGGGCTAAAGAATCACTTTTTCTGTTGTCCATATTATGTACGGGCATAGAAAGAATGCATATAAAAACAGTGAAAATGAGAGTAAGACAAGCAGAACTACGTTATTCTTCCACATTTTCTCACAAAAAAAAAAATTTAATCACCACTCCCTATTCTCGGGATCTGGCACATGCTTATTTAACTCAGTCTAGATCTTTATGCATTGACAGGATCTGGTTTTCAAGGAAAAAAGCAGCACACATAGATGCCAGTCCTCTGCTTCCTCAGTGAGCACAGGCAGACCATATTTCTTTGGATAATATCCTAATCACCAGAATTACAGAGCCAGTACATAGACAGGAAAAGCAAGGGCATTTTCCTTCAAAGCATTCATGCATCCCTGCTCTCACAAGGCAGTAGGAGTAATACAGTCAACAGGACCAAAATATCCTACAAAGCTCACAGCATCGCCGATAAGAACAGCAGGTATTCAGGAAAAAGGCACTCTAATGACTTTGTTTGGGACAACTTCTCCCCAGGCTCTCAGCTCGTCCTTGCAGTGCTTCCACCCTGGAGCAACAGCATTCATACACACACCGGCGTTCCCCGAGCACACAGCCACGGCAGGCACACCTGTCAGACACAGATTATTCTTGCCAGAAGCACAATAATCTCCCTGGGAGGACTGTTGCTGAAGGAGGAGAGCATATGCACATTAAAATGCAGGTTTTGCTTCCTGCCTCCCAGGTCTAGTCCTGTGATGACCTGCTGCTACAATACCTCCAACCACAATGCCTTCCCAATAGAATCCAGTGAGCGAAGGCAGGACAGCCTTTGGGATCAGCCAAGCAGACCCCCAACAAGCACACCAAGGCTTCAGGGTGAGAACATCCTGCCAGAACTTCCCAAATGTAGGTAACTAGCACCTGGAAATTTCTGGCTTAGGAGTAATGTCTGTACTCCTGGTAGAATGTTCTCAAGCTCTGTCTGGGCTCCACATTCAGCTCACAGCCAACATTGTACCCTCTGCAATGATACTGGGCTACAAAATTTGTCACTTTTTATTAATTCTGGGTCCAAAACACCTTTCCTCTCTTCTTCCTTCACAACATGTGAAATACAACTTTCAGGTCACACCTTGTCACAACAGGAGAAAAGCATACGTAGCCCTGATATTTACGTGTGTGAAATCAGAGATAAGTGAGCATAAATCTCCCTTTGCCCGAGCCGTAGGCGCACACACTCATCGCGGGGACAAGGCTGGTGACATGGCTGCCACACGTGGCAGCCCAAACCCTCCCTTTGAATACTCTCAGTGCTTGTGCTCGTACACAACAATTCATTTGCCTTGTGAATCCCAAAGGGTTAATTTATTCCTAAATTACAATTCAGAATGCCTCATTTAGTCAAAGACCTCTCTCATTAAGAAGAGAATCATACGGATGTGTGAGGTATTTGTACAAAGCTCTTAATCTTTGCTGCCATCAGACCTGGTACTACCCTAATTAATAACCAAATTAATGTCAACGCCGGTACCCAATCATCCACAGGGAACAGGAATGACGTTTCCTTTCAGCCGTGCACCAGGTCTCATCCAGCAGGAGAGAGAGCTGTATCTGTTTCCCGGGGGCCAGCCCTGCGCGGTCCGTCTCCCACCTCGGCGACGCGGGAGCAGCAAGAGGAAGCGGCTGTGTTTTGGACCAGCCTCCCACGCTCAGCAGAGCAGCTTCTGGGTTCTTCAATCCCACGCGCGGTGCAAGGGCTGGGGCCGGGCCGTCCGACCCAGCCGCACGGCCGGCCGGCTCCCCACGCCCCGCTCCAAAGCGCCCCGCCAGCTGCTCTGCGCCCTCCAGGAGCCCCCGACGGGAGCGGGGCACCCCGGGGTGTCAAATGGCTGCCGCATCGCATTCCCAGATGCCTCTTCCCTATTTCCCCCCAAAAAAGAACAAAGCTGTCCTCAAAACGACGCTTTCTGTCGCGCAGCTGACCAAAAATAAAAGTACGAACAAAACTTAATGGAGCGCGAAGCCTCGTATGGCAAGGAAAATTCCCGCTCCAATTCTGATCTCTGTTTACAGCGTTGAAAGTGGGTCAAACGGGTCTGCGATGGAGGAATCTGTTTGGAAAATGATCTCGGAGAGAAAAAAAAAACATCTAAGCGGCAGACAACTGCACTGCAATGCTTCCACGGGGATCCCTTCCCTGCCATCAAAGTAATTCAGTTTTACCACACAAGGTTGAAATCTTGTAACTTGAAATTATGGCTTTTTATTTCAATTACTTAAATTCAGCAATTCCCTGTCTTTTAGAACAAATTAACCATGTCTCAGCACAGATCTCCATGCTTTAAAAACTAAGACATGGCTGGGTTTGGACAGGGGGAAGCTGTTGTCAGTTTTGTTGATTTTTTTATTATTATTATTATTATTATTTTATTATTTTTTTAATAATTGCCTTCACTTTTGCTCATTTCCTGTGTTGAGGACTATTGTGCAGTATCATCACACTGCCTATCCCAACTATTTTGTTTTACCCTGTCATGGTCTCTTTCAAAATGGAAAGAAATTATTATGACATTAAATGGGAGCCCAAAAATAAGAAACAGTCTGTAGCAACATTACTTTCCAAGGTATTTTCATTCTGACTTCCAGAAATCCAGTGAATTTAATATCTGTACTTTCCTGTTCAAGATAGAAAATTTTGTAATGCAAAAAAATTCAGCCAAAACTTCATGGCAAGAAGCTCTGTAGGTTGTTCTGTGGAATGCTGGTATACAATTTAAAGAAAGAATATATTAATCAGCCTTGAAACCCAGCAATTTGTTTTATCGACTTATGAATATTCTGTTCTTTGACCTTCAAGGGCTTGATCCCTTTTATGGTCGCACCATCTTTATTTATTAAAAATCTCCTACTAATTACTCTCCAGGTAACCAGAGGCTCTAAAAAGCAGAAAATGCCAAAAAATACATTACTACATTCCTGCATATATTGAATCCTCTTTCTAATCTGTTTTTTAAAGAAAGAAATACATTTATCACATTTTCTAGAAAACATTTTTAAAAGCATCCCAAGCTGATAAACATTCCTTCATATTTATAATTTGTTTTGTTTTGTTTTGTTTTTTTTGGTGTTGTTTTTTTTTTTTAAATATTCTCTTTGGGTTTAGTTACTATTTTTTATTTACAGAAAAAAATGAGCTCTGTGAGTCTTCAAAGTGTCTGCTAATGTCAGATATTTATAGAAAGTTATGATCTCAAATGATTTTTAAGAACTGAATCAGTCTACATCCATGGGACAAACCTTGCATCTTTTAGACTTCAAAAAGGTCCAGTTTTAACTGGAGACTTTTAGGGCAAATAAGGAATAAAAAGACTCATTTTTTAAATGCACTCAGTAGAAAAAAAAAAGTAACAAACAGCAGTAGCCAAAAAGATTTGGAAAAATATCATGGAACAGGAAAGGATGTAAATTCTGTATCTGTTTACTAACAAAGAAAATTAACAAAGCAACACGGAAACAGCTCAGACATAACATAGATGAGAACGTGAAAGATGTATGGGGTATAAATTCTGAGTCTACAGAAGAAAAATATTTACAGAGTTAGATGGAAAAATGAGTTTGTGAATCTGTCAGACACATCTATGAATTAGAAAGTGCTTTGTGCATGGTGCATGGAAATAAGTACAATTAACCTCACAAAACCAGAGATCCTCCTAAAAAAATTTTTAAAGGGCTCTTTCTCCCCAGACTTACAACTAAGTCAGAGCCAGAGGAGACACACGGGGTCAGCAGGGATGTCTAGGGTGGCCGCCCGTCCCAGCAGCCTGCTCAACACGGGGTGAATTCAGGGAGGTGGGGGGCTGCGAGGTGCCAGTGTTCCTGCCGCCCTGGCTGCCATCCCAGCCTGCACACCACCCGCGGCAAACCCCGTGCGGCTGCACCACCAGCTCCACGAGAAGTGCCACTGACAGCTCCTTGCACGCCAGGCTGGTGTCCTTGTTAGCTGTGGGGAGCTGTGCACCTCTGCAAAGCCTCCTCTGCATGTGGGTGCTGTGAAGGGACCCCCTCCCGGACATGAGGGGTGTTTGCTCCTCTGAGATGAAAAGAGAGCCTTTCATTCAGTTACTCAGTTGTCCCCAACTACACTGTAACAAGAAAGAACATGAGTTGGGAAACACTCTTTCAATGCTTATTTCTGTTACACTTTTTTGTTTACTTTGTTTTTCAGTAGAGCCTCTTTCCCAGATTGAGTGCAGGACCCCATTTTGCTAGGTTTGACATCTACACGAAAGGGAAAGACCTTTTCTGCCCTACAGCTCAGAAGCCAAAGTGCAAGAGGTGCTCAGGGAGCGTGCCTGGAGCAGCAGTGTGGGACAGGCTGCCAAAACCCTCCTTGGGCTTGGAGCCAACAGGCAAAAGAGCCTGGGGACAAGGAGGCATGGGCAGAGCCTGTCAGAGCCAGTGAATAGCTAGGTGGAAGAGTCCCCCCTGCCCCACGTCACATGTGTCACCGTGGATGGCAGAACAGGACATTCACTTGCTCTGGCGCCCCACTTCGCAGCCCAGTGCACTGGACAATTTGTCCCTCATGTACAACCTACACAAAGCTGAAGCCCCTTGGGAGCAGGGACATCCTCTTCAGCTCTACAGCCTGAACAGCCACTCAGGCGAAAATGGTGGCAGGGAAAGCTGGCAGCAGCAGTGGCAGGGGCTTCAGCTGTCCCAGCTAGCCCCACTGGCCACCATGGTGGTCCCTGAGTGACCAGTGCTCACAGAGCCACTGACACACTGTGCCCGCTCTCATCACTTCCATCGCCTGCCAATAGCACCGCGGGCTCCTGTGGGCTTTCCATATCCCCATGGCACCTCCTAATGGACCTGTGAATTTGGGAGACAGGAATGATCTACTACATCTGCAGAATGGGACTCCAGTCCAGAGCCAAGACCTCCATGCTAGAGTACAACACGAATCAGTAACAGCCCCAGGGGGTTGCAAACTGAAGAACTGAAGGGGGACAGCCCAGCCCAGTGTTCCTGCCGAGCTCAAGGCACAGGTTTCAACTTTGTGGATCTGAGAAGTACTTGAAATAGAGCCACAAAAGGTAACTAAAGCCCACTGTCAGCAGGCTCCAACAATTGGAGTGCTCTGCCAACCGCAAAAGGTGAAAAATACGGCGTTGTTTTCAAGCAAGAAGTCATCCCATCAGCATAGCAGATGACCTTCATCAATCTTCTCCTCACCACCTTGGACTGGCACGCAAGGAAAGTTTTTTGTCAATATGTGGATCTCTGTGTGCATTACGTTACTGAACATCAGGTGAGACAACAGTACTGTCCCAAGTTTTGAGGCACAACCAAACCCCTCTCCCTCTAGCTGAGCTACGACGGGAATTATGCACTCACACAGAACACATAAAAGTTACCTGACAGAGTACGTTTTCTCCAAACACAGCGCAGACTAGAGCAGCAACGCGTTTTTTCAGCACCCCCAAAAAAGGATGAGATTTTTTTTTTTTCCACAGGCTATCGAACAGTAAAGGACCCAAATAACACTAAAACAGCCTTCAAGAAAATGAAGCATCAAACGCTAAAATGTCCTTCAGAGGCTGGAAGGCATAAGCTGAATCACCTCCCAAGCGAGGTGAGGCACCGGCTGTTTCAGCAGTTGCGTAGATAAGTTTGCAGCCGGCTCGTGGCACTCAAGAAAGGGTCCGTAGTCCACCCCCCAAAATTAACGCGTCTCCTGTGCACAGCCAGGACTCCGCTTTGGGGAGCGGAGCCTTTGTAAAACACTTGCAGAGCAGTGGCCCCTCGGGGGGGTAGCCCCTGCAGCCCCGCTGCCGCTCCCCGCTCTCCCCCGGGCCCCCGACGGGGACCGGCCCCCGCTCCGCCCCCCTCGCCCCCCGCCGTCCTCCCTGGGCCCGGGGCTCCCCCCTCGGGCGAGGGGGACGGCGCGGGCGGGGCCGGGGCCGGGGGCCGCGGGCCCGGCTTCACAAAGGGCGGCGGGGCGGGGGGCGCCGGGCACTTACTTTGTCTATGGTGCCCGGGAGCAGGCGGTCGAGCAGGCGGCACAGCACCACGCCGTCCTTCAGGGAGGACTGAAGGAAGCCCTCGGGGTCGGAGATCGTCTTTTTGGGCGACTCCAGCACGCCCAGGGCGATCAGCCACGTAACGGTCTGCTCCGCCGAATTCATGGCGATGGCGGCGGCGGGCGGGGGTCGCGGCGCCCCGCGCCTCGCGTGGGCTTTGCGTCTCCCCCGGCGGGGGCTTCAGGCGGAGGCCGGCGGCGCCGCCCCCACGTGAATGCAGATGACGACGCCCCGGCCCCGCCGCTACAGACACATGCAGCTGCAGTGCCGCCTCCTCCCCGCCCCCCCGCCGCCGCCGCCGCCGCCGCCGCCGCCGCCGCCGCCGCCCCATGACATCACTGGCAGCGGCGGCGGGCGGGGGCCGCGCGCCCGCGGAGACCCGCGCACCGCTCCGCGCCCGCTGCGCGCACCGAGGGGCGGCCGCCGCGCGCCCCCTGCCGGGCGGCCGGCGCCTCCGCGGGCGCGCAGCGGGGCGGGAGCCGGGAGCGGGAGCCGCCGGCCACCGCCGGCGGCGGGGAAAAGTTGCGGGATACCCCGGCCCCTCGTTTCCTCCTCGGACGGCGCCGCGGCGCGGGGAAACGAACCCCCACAAGCCTTCGGCGCCAGGCTCGGGGGGGACTGGTTCCGGACCATCTACCTCTGGGAACACCGGCAGCGGGTTCCGGCCCGACCGGCCGCGTGAACGCGATCTCTTGCCTTGGCCCGTCGCTCCCGTGCGCGAGGACATCCGTTCGGGAGCCTCGGCCCAGCGGCCGGGTCGCGGGCTCGCCCCGCTGCGCGCCATCCCCGCCGTGCGCCTGCCGGGATGCTCCATCCCCGGAGCGCCTCCCGCCAGCTTCCACCCCGATGGTCTGCGGCACCGCCTGGGAAGCCAGCGGAAATACTCACAAGGGCTGCGAAGGCTAACCTGAAGCAGAGCCTTCCTGTGCCTTTTACTCTGTCAACAACCATTCCTCAAGGCTTCGCTTGGACCGGACACCATGAGCAATCAGTATTTTTTTGTTAGGAGCTGGCTGGTGTGCGCTCCCAGGGTCCCGCTGTTGCCATCAGCCTCCCTAATGCAGCACGCACGCCAGGAGAGGCGATACCACCACAGCCCCTGCTCTCCCTTCTCGCCCCACCTGACCCCCTCGAGGGGCAAAACGCCTTCAAGGCAGAGGTAGAGGGAATAATGCTAGCCCAAACTCATCTCTGCCGGTCTGCTTCCAACCTGGTGTACTGCATCCTGCACCACCGCAATCCCTGAGCAGCAGCTCTGGTAGGTTCTTCTGACCCAGAATCTCCTCGCAAACCACTGGCCAGCCCAGAAAGACAGAGGTGCATTTCGATTTGAGACAAGATAATTGAACTTCAACACTTAATCTCCTTCTAACCCATATTAGGTGCATATTTTCTTAAATCCTGACACTTTGGGTAGATCTCTCTTCCAAAATTTGTTTTTCCTTTTGCTCCTTGTTTTGGTCAAGGTGAGAGCAGTAGACTGGCCTCTGCCATTATTAATGCCCACTTGGACTCAAGCAATATGGGATAAACAAGTACAATGCACGCAGTGGTCAGAAGGCATTTATTGCCTTGGCATCCCCCGCAGAGGTTCCCCAGTAGCTTCCTGAGCAAGGTAAGGAGCAAGTGGGGACATCCCTGGCACTGGCCCATGGCCGAAAACAATGGGCATGAGTTTCACGTGAGAGATGTGATGAGTACATGAACAAAGTGAAAAACACAAAGTAATTATGGTAGAGAGCGTGACGTTGTGGGAAAACCCATCCAAAGGCAATGGAAGTAACAACATATTACAGAATAGTGATGTTAATGCATAAAGGGTTTCATTATAAGCAGTGTCTGGGTAATCACTGACTGACATCCATCACCTATCTCCTCACCATTCTTCTGCATTCAACTGTACACCCTTCCATATTTATTTTGAGCAACAGCTTCCGATCCAATGATTTGCCAGCTATGAGGAACACAAACATGGCAATTCTTTGCCATTGGAAAGCCATGTGGGTGGATTGCCTCGAGACTTTTGAAGGAAGCTTGACACAGGTCAGGAAACTATTTCCAGATTTTTAAGGGGGAAAAAAAAAAAAAAATTGGAAGTGCCCAAAAGATTTAGGAGCATGTCACTCCCTTCCTGGCTTCCTTTCTTGTCAGACTTTCCCCTACAAGATATTCACTGCAAAGCACCTGAACTCTCTGCACAGCTCCCTTGTTTTATTCTTTCCTCCTGCATGTCCCAGTACTATCAATTTACACTGCAGCCTTGTAGGACAGACAGATATTTTGCTTCTACACTATCTGGAGAGTGGAGCCCATGCCATGGTGGGAGTTTTGAAGCAACACAAACAATCAAACATATGATTATTGCAAGTCTACACTCCTTCTTCTTCCCTGTTTCACAGTTAAAGGCAAGGCGATGTTCTGATTCTCTTGTGTCCTGACTCTGGTTCCACTGTTGCTTCTAGATCATAAATTCATGACATCTTTATTCAAGCATCCTTTTTGTTAGTATTTAAATAATCTCAATTCTTTCTGAAGGCATCATAGAGGGGTGATTTAAACAACTTTTTCTGCAAAACATTTTAAATTTATGCAAAGCTGAAAAAGTAGTTTTGGTACTGACTCTCATAAACAAAGGATATATATTAACCATGTATACAGGTTCATGTAACTTCTAGGCCTTAAATCTGTTCACACAAGCAAAAAGTGTCTTATATTTGGTTGGGGTTGGGAGGAGGCGGGAGGAGGAGGTGTCTCAGTTTAATAATATCTGGACCTCTTTTGAACAAGAAGGAAATCAATGTTCTATGAAGTACATCAGGCAGCTTTGGCAGAGATCTAGTAGATTGAACAATACATCCTTTTCTTTAAATAAAGATTAAGCAGTTGACAATTTATTTTGTCATTTTCTTATGAGAAGTTACTAAGGAAACCAGGTAGGCATGAGATAGAAGGTAAATTTCTGCCATGAATTAGTGCGTGGTTGAAAGACAAACCACAAATTGACAGTTTGCAATTTGACCAAAAAGTTACCAGTAGAGATATTTTCTCTATTCTACAGTATGAATTAACTCAAAGTCTCCAAAAGACTGTTATACTTCTATGGGGTTTATTTATTCTTTTAACCTGCACAATTGTTTTGGGAGGAGGAAGAGCAGGAGAGAAAGGAAAGAGCAGGTAAAGAAAGCTGCTCTTTCATTTTGGACTCTCATTTGCCATTTTCCATTCTCAGCTGTTCATACCTTGTCTACCTGCTCCTGGCCAGCATGTTTTAGCCAGATACAAAAGTCTCTGTTTCCCCTGTGCCAAGCCAAGGTCAGGATTTCAATGTGGAGGTGACTAATTAATTATCAGTCTGGCTTGAACAGAAATTGCCTTGACAATCTGTAATTAGCTAGATAGGGGTCATACTGGATCAATTGCTATGCTGGGGTTCCCATGCTATATGTAATTATCTTTGTCGTTTTAGCCTAGGGAGGTTTACATCTCTCTGTAGTGAAGCCTCACCCCAACAAAGCACACTTCTGTGTTAACCTCAGAGAAGTATTTCCATGTCATTTAAACCTACCTTTCAAAACAATCTTAAGGCTTGTAACGGAGCAAGTCTTTTGCAGTTCCTGAAACCCCTGAAACCAGCTATCACAAGTTCAGTATCACCATCTCTCTCTGCTGTTGATTGACTGTCAGCTGAAGGCGTCAGTTAAAACCCATACACCAAAGATTGTGTTGGTGAACTCGGGAAGGCAGATCAGTGAACTGCATGGTGCTGGCACAAGTGTCAATGAATTAAAAAAAAAAAAAATGCACCCCCAAAAAACAAAACAAAACAAAACAAAAAGAAAACAAAAAAGAAAACAAACAAACAAACAAAAAACACCACAGTGCAAATTATTTCATTATATTCTAAGTTGCAACGTGTTTTAATAGGCAGATGCAAAGTTTTTGTCCTGAGAGGCCTGTCAATTAAGCATAAATAAATGAGTACCATCCAGGGAGCAGCTACAGTGCTGATGCAGAAACACAAATCCAGGGCTCTGAGAGCAGATGTTTGACCAAGGGTGACAGCAGCATGATGCTCCGGACTGCAGTGCTCAGCTCCAGGGCAGCATGATGGGTGCCCAGGCAGTCTTGGGCCTCTCAAACAGGGGTCACACAATGCACTGCATTGAATACACCAACGTCCAAGCCATCTCCAAAAAGGAAATTAATAATAATAATAATAATAATAATAATAATAATAATAATAATAATATGCTTTAAAACCTCTTTCTTTCATGGAGGCTGCAGGCACCTGTTGCAGAATTTGAGGGAAAACAGGGGTGCTTAGCATCATGAAAACTTTTAGCCGGGAGAGAGATGACCCAGAGATCTAGTTCCTCATTTATTTCCCCCGATCACAGATCTCAAATCTCTCGAGGATCTAGTGTACTTGCTCTACTGCTTCCTGTGCAAGTTCCCTTAGGGCCTACTCAAAAGCTGAAATAGTGTCACTACATCTTTACATTAAATCAATGCAACCTATTGACACCCTGCTCTGATTGAGATCAGAGTCCAGGCTGCTGCCAAGTCTTTGGTTATCTTAATCCTAACAGTGAAATTTTTTGTTAGCATTTGCTTGATTTGATGAGGCAATCCTGTGTTACAAGCTTTATCATAGTCACTCATGCTTTTGTAGCTTTCACCCTGGCTAAGATATTTAGGAAGTATACTGAGAGTCCTCTGGCAAGTCTGCAGTAGCCCAAAATGCAGCTCTGCTTCTGCGCTCCAGAGAACATTATTTCAAGAGCTGCTTTTGTCTTCCAAGTGCAGCTCAGGATAATGGAATTGATCCACTACATTCTTTATACTTTCAGAAACCAGTAAGTGTCACTGCTTTCAGCAGAGATGAATATAAAATGAAGGTCCTTGCCACAGAGGGCTCAGTCTAAAGCACAGATCATGGAAGATGAAGGATAGACCTGAGAAAGGAAGAAATGAAGCAGGACAATAGGCAGCAGCACAGTCACACTTAGGCTCTCTCCACGTGAAGAAACCTATTTTAATTGCCATTTCAAAAGGTTTTTTCACATTTAATAAGGTCTGAGAAAGAAATGAAGGACAAGAACTGAACGGCAAGGAATCAAAATCACTAAAATGAATGAAAATGTTTTGAATTTAAACAAACAAAAAGGAGCTGAAATTCTTGGATGTTTTTAAACAAATGCATAATGAGCAAACAGTATTTTCCACATTTTGCCCTATATTTTGTTAGCATGAGTTGGGGTAAGTCCTTTTTTAACATTGCAGGCTGGACAGAAGCAAATCAGTGGTTCCCCCGTGGAAGGACTTGGGGGAGGGGAGCTGGCAGTGAGCTCCACCGTTTCAGGCCAGACGCAGAGAGAGCTGCGTCCTGCAAGCTGAAATATCAGATGCAGATCCCCAGCTGGTGGAAGTCACAGCTACCCTAAAGCTGATGAATCTATGACATTTTTAAACAGCGAGCTCAACAATTTGCAAAGAGCTCTGATCGCAGGGGACTGACATGATGATCCATAAAAAAAGGTAAACTGAATTCTAAATTGTATCTGATGAAGAATTTTGGGCAGAGTAAATGTAAGAGTATTACTGAGTCATCAGTAGAAACTCGTTTGGATTATAGCACAGAAACTTGGACACTTGCTCTCTGGAAAAACAAAATCACATGGCAATAGAGTCATTAGAAGACTGACAGTGATCTTATGGGAACTCGCTTGTTTGCCCTGGTGAAATAAAGCCTGAGAAAGGGTACAGGAGGCCCATCTATAAATACACCAGTGGGTAAATATCACAGATAGGCATGCTGCTATTTAAGCTTCAGGACAATGCTAGCACAAGAGCGAAGGGATATAAACTGGTCCTGAATAAATTTATGCTGGAAATCAGAGAAATATATTTGCTTCTTGTAGCCATAAAAATGTTCAATGCTGATAAGAAAGAGCAGGGCAAATAACCTAGTTGTTTATAGAGGGCTGTATAACGTGCAGGTTACAGTGATTCTATGGTTTGACTGCAGTAGCAGGAACTGGACATCGCCCAGGATCCGTTCCCCAGCAGACTGTGCATTACGCCTACCAGAATCAAAGTGGGCCAAGCATTCATCATGATGGATAAGGCTTAGTGAGAGAAGTCAAATAAGCAGAACCACAGTCAAAGCCATTCTCTCACTCTGAGTGAATGCTAATGACACTCGCTCACTGCCGCTTGGAAAATATGCTTAGCAAACTAGGTTAATGGAAGAAATCCCTCTTCTCTGAGATATAGGCCCACAGAGTTGGAGGCTACAAGTAGTGACCCTTGGATGGTTTCTTAGAGCCCTTTTGTAGTCAACTTTTTCAATCCTATAAAAGTTTTGCAATAGATCTATGTGTCTTTTGTTTTTAAACACACAGCAGTTACCAGGCTGAAGTAGCATCTTGCTGCTTCACCGCCTGTCCTCCTCTTTACTCCAAAATCTTTGGCAGCAGACAAACAGTTTTGAAGACATTTTTGAAGTGCGGGAGGATGGAAGGGTAGCACAGGGAATGAAAGAGAGGAAGAGAACACAGGTGATAGAAGCTCTTAGTCAATGCATTAAGCAGGAGCATCAAAATATATAGGTCTTCCATCAGTGTATTTATGACAAGATTTCCACACTTTACTCAAGTAAAGAGAAAGAGAACTGATTTTGATGGGATTGGTTAGCTGGTGAGGTTTGCAAGAGAATTCTTATTCACAGTTGTATGAGTGGTCAACTTACTGGATACATTTGATAAAACTGTAAAACTGTCCCCATTCACAGGGGAAATTGCTATCTCCCTGTAGCACAGTAAGTGTCACCACCTGCTGGGTCACCCTTGCACTTTTTTGGGTGTGGGGGTTGCACTTGCTGTCACTGAGGGGAGGGCTTTGGGACCCTGCTCCCCTGGCACCTGGCTGGAGCCCCAGCCTGGCACGCAGCAGCGCTCGGCAGAACATCTACGGCTCGACCAGGCTTGCAAGAGCTCTCTGGACCACTTTTGCAAGAGACCATGTGAGCTGATGGAGCTGTTATTTTTAGTCCTACAGTACTATTTGTTGACTGTGGCTGTTTCCTGTGCAGTAGGCACTGAAAGGCCAAGGCACTAGAAGCCTTCTAATGATCCATCAATAGATGTTACAGTCAATAAATGTCACCATCTGCCTTACAGTTAGCATCTGCATTCTTCCAGCCTGTATTTATGTTATATAATATAATATAATATAATATAATATAATATAATATAATATAATATAATATAATATAATATAATATAATATAATATAATAATAAATATCATATCATATCATATCATATCATATAATATATCAGTTTAGGTTATAGACCTTTGTATCATCACCAGTTGACTTCAGATTTAATTGTGACACTCTCAATCAGTAGTAAGGTGGTCTTCTAGTGCTCCTTTTGAAAGAAACCAAATACTAAGTCCTGCTGAAGGCTTACCTAACTTATGGGAGCCTCATCTCCCTACACTTGAGGGCTTTCAGGGGTGCTGTCACCAGGTACCAAGAGGAGGGTGGAAGGCCAGTTGTGGAAGCTTCTCAGAACATACAGAGGTGGCAACAGCTGAAATCTTGTGCTTTGCCCTGGAATCTCTGGGCACCTGTGGCTAATTTCTTTTTTGCTGATTAAAACTACAGCCACCCAACGAATATGGATTATTATTATTATTTGGCTCAGCTCTCTGCCATTTTCTCTTTAAGCTCCCATTGTTTAAGGACATTAACCTTGTGTATTTTTCCTTGGTCTTTATAGTCCTTTATAGTTGGCAGTGATTATAACTTTCAGTGCTCTTAGTTTTGTCCGAATAAAACTACTAAGTATACTCTGATAAATTAGTAGTTACTTGACAAGCATCTTACCAGAGTCTTCCAGAAGGCATGAATCCTAAAGATCTACAATGTTATAAAAGCCAAGGTGCACATATGGTTACACCAGAGCTGATTTGAAAGGAGAAATAGGCATCACTCATGTACTGAATTTCCTAGAGTTCTCAAGCTCAAGTGACACCACCATTTAGCAAACAAACTCTCTGTAAGGTCTTTCCTCATAGGCCATATTCTCCCATGCCATATTTTCCTTACAATCTTTCCTATTTGACTTGGAACAGGCTCTCTTCCAGGGAGTCACCATCCCTGGAAGTGTTCAAAAAATAAGTAGTCATGGCACTTCACAATCTGGTTTAGTGGCCATGGTGATATTCAACCCAAGGTTGGAATTGATGGTCTTGGAGGTCTTTTCCAACCATAGTGGTTTCATGATTGTAGGATTATAGGTGTAATCCTACTGAAGTTATTACCCCATATAAAAATGTCCCTTATAAGGAGAGTGTCAGGCTTTCATTACTCGATGGCCTTGTGTCAATCTTATGTTCCAACCAAGTAATGGGATATTCCTGCTTTTAAACACAGGAACTGAGCTATGAAACATTGAAAAAAAACCTGGGGTGAAGATTGCCTGAAATTTTTGTCTTGTTTTTCTTTGTCCATGTTTTCTATGCTCCCAACAGAGAGTTTCTGTATCCATGTAAAGCCTACCTTGAAGACAGCTCTGCAGCCATTGCTGCCAGGCGTTTCAGGCCAATTTCCAGAAGGCATATTCCAGCTGCTTATTGGATACAGCTACAGAAAGGAAGAACATTGCATAGGTAAGACAAAATAGTTTTTTTAATTTAACAACGTTTTTCAGTGTTTACCTTGAATTTTCTAAGGCACCTTCAAAGCACTGCAGATCTCTCTATTTTCAGCGTGTTACGTGTGATGCCTTGATGTGACGATATTTATAAACCTGTACTAGATTAATCAGTAATCAATATAATGGATTGACTCCCTGCCTAGTTATCTTTCAACCTGAAGAGTGTTCAGTCCCATCTCTGTCAAGAATCTCTATCTGATCAGTGAAAACAGATAAAAGCTGTGTAAAAAAAGCTTCCTTTTTAACTAATTGGACTGGACTTGGAGATCAGAGGCTTTTCTGGGAGCATTGCCTATTTTCCTCATAATTATTTGCATATTCAGTTCAACAGCAAAACAAGTCTGTAATTGTTCATTTCAGAAATTAAAATCTCCTTACCATGTATGTCTGTCAGAAGAAAATGCATCAATGCCAAACAGTACTAAATCAGTACTACCAGCACTAATTTAAGATTAGGAAGTGTATTAAACAATAACTTAAGAAGCAAAGGATGTTAAGGGAAGGAAATTTGCTGCAGACATTGTTCAACGTATCCTCGTTAGTACAAGGAAGAATTTTTCTACTGTTCAACATGTAAATTACATTCACACTCTAATTACACCAATTGAGGCAATCTGAGGTAGTTTAACGTTAAGAAATGTTTGTAACCAATTTATATTTTATGTTTAACTCCCAACAGTATCAACATAATCTTAAAATTTAATAATATGGGAGGGGTCAGACCTAAATGTGAGCCTTCTGCTTTGATGTTGACAAAGATAATGTACACAGAGATGCTCAAATGCTCCTTTGCTGTTCTGCTGTGGCTTGAATGTCACAGCTTAATGACACTGGGAAGAAATAGCACCACCAAAATAACTTGATCCACCTACTTAACCTTCCAAATATATACTAGGACATGAGATAAAGAAAAAGGAAAAAAAAAAAAAAAAAAAAAAAAAAAAAAAAAAAAAAAAAAAAAGAAAGAAAGAAAGAAAGAAAGAAAGAAAGAAAGAAAGAAAGAAAGAAAGAAAGAAAGAAAAAAGTTGGTGTGGAGGTAAAAAAAAGCTTCTGAAAGAGAAGCTTTCAAACCCGCACTGTTTTCTCATGAGTTTCTTCCACCCAAACTCACAAGACTCTCTGGACCAGTAATGATTACTTTTACATCACTACATTACATTATAAAGATTAGTGCCTACCGGTCAAGTCCTTCTTGAAAATAGAATTATTTAATTAGCTAACACAGAAGTCAAAACACCAAAGTTCATGCTCAAGCAAATTTGCACTAAATAAACAGGAGTTTTACATGAGGAAGAAGTAACAAAAAAATTCAAAGCCCACTTCTGGTTTTTATTCTATCCTAAATTTCAGTACAAAACAAAAAGAAAAATACCGTCCTAAACATGAAGTATAAAATCTCATATTATTATTTATTCAAAAGATGCCACTGCAGCAGACAAATTTCAACTGTGGCAACTTCTGTGGATGAGAGTAAACCATTCTATAAATAGCTGAATAATATTTAAAAAATAATTTTTTGGGGTGCAGTTTCCCAGGCTGAGGAGTTGATCATATAAACCTGTGTAAGCAGACACATGAGAGACAAACTTTCAGCACCTCTATTCCACCTTTAATTTCAAGCTCAGACAACTTAACTGATATGATGCAGGTGAGGCTGAGTTCAGAAAGCAGGTCTTTCACAAATGGGCTCCCCTGTGCAGTTTTAACATTTTGTTCTTGACAAGAAAGCTGATCAGAAGTTAACTCCAAGTTTGGAGGTGTTTTCTAAACCAGCAGGGAGAAAAATGCCATTGGCTACTGTCACTCCTGTACAGCTGTACTCTTTTTGTTCAAACAAATACAAAATTAGTTTTTTAAACAAAACTTCCATACATATATGAAATATTTCAAAGGAAAAGGCAAGCATTGCCATTTCCTGCCATTCATACAGCTCTGAATCAGCAAATGAGAAGTTAGAGACAGCATTCACTGCTGCTGTTGCCTGAAAAGAGGAACTGGACTGTTTACCAGTGCCAGTGAGGACACAACCCTCTGAACCTGTACTTAACATCCTCCCAGGAAGGAT